>NC_057799.1:338428410-338674837 GCF_018294505.1 Triticum aestivum
AGTATATATCCGATAACTCCCGGAACCATTCCGGTGTCCGAATATAGTCGTCCAATATATCAATCTTCATTTCTCGACCATTTCGAGACTCCTCGTCATGTCCGTGATCACATCCGGGACTCCGAACTACCTTCGGTACATCAAAACACATAAACTCATAATATAACCGTCATCAAATTTTAAGCGTGCGGACCCTACGGGTTCGAGAACTATGTAGACATGACCGAGACACGTCTCCAGTCAATAACCAATAGCAGAACCTGGATGCTCATATTGGCTCCCACATATTCTACGAAGATCTTTATTGGTCAGACCGCATAACAACATACGTTGTTCCCTTTGTCATCGGTATGTTACTTGCCCGAGATTCGATCGTCGGTATCTCAATACCTAGTTCAATCTCGTTACCGGCAAGTCTCTTTACTCGTTCCGTAATACATCATCCCGCAACTAACTCATTAATTGCAATGCTTGCAAGGCTTATAGTGATGTGCATTACCGAGTGGGCCCAGAGATACCTCTCCGACAATCGGAGTGACAAATCCTAATCTTGAAATACGCCAACCCAACAAGTACCTTCGGAGACACCTGTAGAGCACCTTTATAATCACCCAGTTATGTTGTGACGTTTGGTAACACACAAAGTGTTCCTCTGGTAAACGGGAGTTGCATAATCTCATCGTCATAGGAACATGTATAAGTCATGAAGAAAGCAATAGCAGAATACTAAACGATCGTGTGCTAAGCTAACGGAATGGGTCAAGTCAATCACATCATTATCCTAATGATGTGATCCCGTTAATCAAATGACAACTCATGTAAATGGCTAGGAAACATAACCATCTTTGATCAATGAGCTAGTCAAGTAGAGGCATACTAGTGACACTCTGTTTGTCTATGTATTCACACAAGTATTATGTTTCCGGTTAATACAATTCTAGCATGAATAATAAACATTTATCATGATATAAGGAAATAAATAATAACTTTATTATTGCCTCTAGGGCATATTTCCTTCAGTCTCCCACTTGCACTAGAGTCAATAATCTAGTTCACGTCACCATGTGATTTAATACCAATAGTTCACATCACCATGTGATTAACACCCATAGTTCACATCGTCATGTGACCAACACCCAAAGGATTTACTAGATTCAATAATCTAGTTCACATCGCTATGTGATTAACACCCAAAGAGTACTAAGGTGTGATCATGTTTTGCTTGTGAGAGAAGTTTAGTCAACGGGTCTGCCACATTCAGATCCGTATGTATTTTGCAAATTTCTATGTCAACAATGCTCTGCACGGAGCTACTCTAGCTAATTGCTCCCACTTTCAATATGTATCCAGATTGAGACTTAGGGCCATCTGGATCAGTGTCAAAATTTGCATCGACGTAACCCTTTATGACGAACCTTTTTGTCACCTCCATAATCGAGAAACATATCCTTATTCCACTAAGGATAATTTTGACCGCTGTCTAGTGATCTACTCCTAGATCACTATTGTACTCCCTTGCCAAAATCAGTGTAGGGTATACAATAGATCTGGTACATAGCATGGCATACTTTATAGAACCTATGGCCAAGGCATAGGGAATGACTTTCATTCTCTTTCTATCTTCTGCCATGGTCGGGCTTTGAGTCTTACTCAATTTCACACCTTGTAACACAAGCAAGAAATCTTTCTTTGACTGTTCCATTTTGAACTACTTCAAAATCTTGTCAAGGTATGTAAACTTATCAAGCGTCTTGATCTATCTCTATAGATCTTGATGCTCAATATGCAAGCAGCTTCACCGAGGTCTTTCTTTGAAAAACTCCTTTCAAACACTCCTTTATGCTTTGCAGAATAATTCTACATTATCTTCGATCAACAATATGTCATTCACATATACTTATTAGAAATGATGTAGTGCTCCCACTCACTTTCTTGTAAATACAGGCTTCACCGCAAGTCTGTATAAAACTATATGCTTTGATCAACTTATCAAAGCGTATATTCCAACTCCGAGATGCTTGCACCAGTCCATAGATGGATTGCTGGAGCTTGCATATTTTGTTAGCACCTTTAGGATTGACAAAACCTTCTGGTTGCATCATATACAACTCTTCTTTAATAAATCCATTAAGGAATGCAGTTTTGTTTATCCATTTGCCAGATTTCATAAAATGCGGCAATTGCTAACATGATTCGGACAGACTTAAGCATAGATACGAGTGAGAAACTCTCATCGTAGTCAACACCTTGAACATGTCGAAAACCTTTTGCGACAATTCTAGCTTTGTAGATGGTAACACTACTATCAGCGTCCGTCTTCCTCTTGAAGATCCATTTATTTTCTATGGCTTGCCGATCATCGGGCAAGTCAACCAAAGTCCATACTTTGTTCTCATACATGGATCATCTCAGATTTCATGGCCTCAAACCATTTCGTGGAATCTGGGCTCATCATCGCTTCCTCATAGTTCGTAGGTTCATCATGGTCAAGTAACATGACCTCCAGAACAGGATTACCGTACCACTCTGGTGCGGATCTTACTCTGGTTGACCTACGAGGTTCAGTAATAACTTGGTCTGAAGTTTCATGATCATCATCATTAACTTCCTCACTAATTGGTGTAGGTGTCACAGGAACCGGTTTCTGCGATGAACTACTTTCCAATAAGGGAGCAGGTACAGTTACCTCATCAAGTTCTACTTTCCTCCCACTCACTTCTTTCGAGAGAAACTCCTTCTCTAGAAAGATTCTAAATTTAGCAACAAAATTCTTTCCTTCAGATCTGTGATAGAAGGTGTACCCAACAGTCTCTTTTGGGTATCCTATGAAGACACATTTTTCTTGATTTGGGTTCGAGCTTATCAGGTTGAAGCTTTTTCACATAAGCATCGCAGCCCCAAACTTTAAGAAACAACAACTTTGGTTTCTTGCCAAACCACAGTTCATACGGTGTCGTCTCAACGGATTTAGATGGTGCCCTATTTTAACGTGAATGTAGCTATCTCTAATGCATAACCCCAAAACGATAGTGGTAGATCGGTAAGAGACATCATAGATCGCACCATATCTAATAAAGTACGGTTATGACGTTCGGACACACCTTTACACTATGGTGTTCCAGGTGGCGTGAGTAGTGAAACTATTTCACATTGTTTTAACTGAAGGCCAAACTCGTAACTCAAATATTTTACTTCTGCGATCATATCGTAGAAACTTTTATTTTGGTATGATGATTCTCCACTTCACTCTGAAATTCTTTGAACTTTTCAAATGTTTTAGACTTGTGTTTCATCAAGTAGGTATACCCATATATGCTCAAATCATCTGTGAAGGTCAGAAAATAACGATACCCGCCGTGAGCCTCAACAATCATCAGATCACATACATCAGTATGTATTATTTCCAATAAGTCAGTTGCTCGCTCCATTGTTCCGAAGAACGGAGTCTTTAGTCATCTTGCCCATAAGGCATGGTTCGCAAGCATCAAGTGATTCATAATCAAGTGATTCCAAAATCCCATCATCATGGAGTTTCTTCATGCGCTTTACACCAATATGACCTAAACGGCAGTGCCACAAATGAGTTGCACTATCATTATTAACTTTGCATCTTTTGGCTTCAATATTATGAATATGTGTATCACTACGATCGAGATCCAACAAACCATTTTCATTGGGTGTATGACCATAGAAGGTTTTATTCATGTAAATAGAACAACAATTATTCTCTAACTTAAATGAATAATCGTATTGCAATAAACATGATCAAATCATATTCATGCTCAACGCAAACACCGAATAACACTTATTTAGGTTCAACACTAATCCCGAAAGTGTAGGGAGTGTGCGATGATGATCATATCAATCTTGGAACTACTTCCAACACACATCGTCACTTCACCCTTAACTAGTCTCTGTTCATTCTGCAACTCCCGTTTCGAGTTACTAATCTTAGCAACTGAACTAGTATAAAATAATAAGGGTTTGCTATAAACACTAATAAAATACACATCAATAATATGTATATCAAATATACCTTTGTTCACTTTTCCATCCTTCTTATCTGCCAAATACTTGGGGCAGTTCCGCTTCCAGTGACCAGTCCCTTTGCAGTAGAAGCACTTAGTCTCAGGCTTAGGTACAGACTTGGGCTTCTTCACTTGAGTAGCAACTTGCTTGCCGTTCTTATTGAAGTTCCCCTTCTTCCCTTTGCCCTTTTCTTGAAACAAGTGGTCTTGTCAACCATCAACACTTGATGCTTTTCTTAATTTCTACCTTCGTCGATTTCAGCATTACGAAGAGCTTGGGAATCGTTTCCGTTTATCCCTTGCATATTATAGTTCATCACGAAGTTCTAGTAACTTGGTGATAGTGACTAGAGAACTCTGTCAATCAGTATCTTATCTGGAAGATTAACTCCCACTTGATTCAAGTGATTGTAGTACTCAGACATTCTGAGCACATGCTCACTAGCTGAGCAATTCTCCTCCATCTTGTAGGCAAAGTACTGTTAGAGGTCTCATACCTCTCGACACGGGTATGAGTATGAAATACCAATTTCAACTCTTGGAACATCTCATATGCTCTGTGGCATTCAAAACATTTTTGAAGCCCCGATTCTAAGCCGTAAAGTATGGTGCACTAAACTATCAAGTAGTCATCATACTGAGCTTTGCCAAACGTTCATACTGTCTGCATTTGCTCCTGCAATCGGTCTGTCACGTAGCGGTGCATCAAGGACATAATTCTTCTATGCAACAATGAGGATAATCCTCAAATCACGGATCCAATCCGCATCATTGCTACTAACATCTTTCAACTTAGTTTTCTCTACGAACATATCAAAATAAAACAGGGGAGCTAAACGCGAGCTATTGATCTACAACATAGATATGCTAATACTACCAGGACTAAGTTCATGATAAATTAAAGTTCAATTAATCATATTACTTAAGAACTCCCACTTAGATAGACATCCCTCTAATCCTCTAAGTGATCACGTGATCCAAATCAACTAAACCATGTCCGATCATCACGTGAGATGGAGTAGTTTCAATTGTGAACATCACTATGTTGATCATATCTACTATATGATTCACGCTCGGCCTTTCGGTCTCAGTGTTCCGAGGCCATATCTGTTATATGCTAGGCTCGTCAAGTTTAACATGAGTATTCCGCGTGTGCAACTGTTTTGCACCCGTTGTATTTGAACGTAGAGCCTATCACACCCGATCATCACGTGGTGTCTCAGCACGAAGAACTTTCGCAAGGGTGCATACTCAGGGAGAACACTTATACCTTGATAATTTAGTGAGAGATCATCTTATAATGCTACCGTCAATCAAAGCAAGATAAGATGCATAAAAGATAAACATCACATACAATCAATATAAGTGATATGATATGGCCATCATCATCTTGTGCTTGTGATCTCCATCTCTGAAGCACCGTCATGATCACCATCGTCACCGGCGCGACACCTTGATCTCCATCGTAGCATCGTTGTCGTCTCGCCAACTTATGCTTCTACGACTATCGCTACCACTTAGTGATAAAGTAAAGCATTACAGGGTGTTTGCATTGCATACAATAAAGCGACAACCATATGGCTCCTGCCAGTTGCCGATAACTCGGTTACAAAACATGATCATCTCATACAATAAAATATAGCATCATGCCTTGACCATATCACATCACAACATGCCCTGCAAAAACAAGTTAGACGTCCTCTACTTTGTTGTTGCAAATTTTACGTGGCTGCTACGGGCTGAGCAAGAATCATTCTTACCTACGCATCAAAACCACAACGATAGTTTGTCAAGTTGGTGCTGTTTTAACCTTCGCAAGGACCGGGCGTAGCCACACTCGGTTCAACTAAAGTTGGAGAAACTGACACCCGCTAGTCACCTGTGTGCATAGCACGGCGGTAAAACCAGTCTCGCGTAAGCGTACGCGTAATGTCGGTCCGGGCCGCTTCATCCAACAATACCGCCGAACCAAAGTATGACATGCTGGTAAGCAGTATGACTTGTATCGCCCACAACTCACTTGTGTTCTACTCGTGCATATAACATCTACGCATAAAACCAGGCTCGGATACCACTGTTGGGGAACATAGTAATTTCAAAAAATTTCCTACGCACACACAGGATCATGGTGATGCATAGCAACGAGAGGGGAGAGTGTTGTCCACATACCCTCGTAGACCGAAAGCGGAAGCGTTAGCACAATGCGGTTGATGTAGTCGTACGTCTTCACGATCCGACCGATCAAGTACCGCGCACAGCACCTCCGAGTTCAGCACATGTTCAGCTCGATGACGTCCCTCGAACTCCGATCCAGCCGAGCTTTGAGGGAGAGTTCCGTCAACTCGATGGCGTGGTGACGATGATGATGTTCTACCGACGTAGGGCTTCGCCTAAGCACCGCTACGATGTTATCGAGGTGTATTATGGTGGAGGGGGCACCGCACATGGCTAAGAGATCAAGAGATCAATTGTTGTGTCTATGGGGTGCCCCCTCCTCTGTATATAAAGGGGGGAGGAGGAGAGGGCCCGCAAGGGGGTGGCGCGCCCTAGGAGGGGGAAACCTACTCCAAGTAGGTTTGCCCCTCCCTTTCCTAGTCCAAGAAGGAGGGGGAGGAAGGAGTGGGAGAGGGGAAAGGCAAGGGGGGCGCCCCCCTTCCTTGTCCTATTCGGACTCAAGGGGAGGGGGCGCACCTCTTGCCCTGGCCGCCCCTCCTCTTCTCCACTAAGGCCCATGTAGGCCCATTAAACCCCCGGGGGGGTTCCGGTAACCCCCGGTACTCCGGTATATATCCGATAACCCCCGGAACCATTCCGGTGTCCGAATATAGTCGTGCAATATATCAATCTTCATGTCTCGACCATTTTGAGACTCCTCGTCATGTCCGTGATCACATCCGGGACTCCGAACTACCTTCGGTACATCAAAACACATAAACTCATATTATAACCGTCATCAAACTTTAAGCGTGCGGACCCTACGGGTTCGAGAACTATGTAGACATGACCGAGACACGTCTCCGGTCAATAACCAATAGCGGAACCTGGATGCTCATATTGGCTCCCACATATTCTACGAAGATCTTTATCGGTCAGACCGCATAACAACATACGTTGTTCCCTTTGTCATCGGTATGTTACTTACCCGAGATTCGACCGTCGGTATCTCAATACCTAGTTCAATCCCGTTACCGGCAAGTCTCTTTACTCGTTCCGTAATACATCATCCCGCAACTAACTCATTAGTGGCAATGCTTGCAAGGCTTATAGTGATGTGCATTACCGAGTGGGCCCAGTGATACCTCTTCGAAAATCGGAGTGACAAATCCTAATCTTGAAATACGCCAACCCAACAAGTACCTTCGGAGACACCTATAGAGCACCTTTATAATCACCCAGTTACGTTGTGATGTTTGGTAACACACAAAGTGTTCCTCCGGTAAACGGGAGTTGCATAATCTCATAGTCATAGGAACATGTATAAGTCATGAAGAAAGCAATAGCGGAATACTAAACGATCGTGTGCTAAGCTAACGGAATGGGTCAAGTCAATCACATCATTCTCCTAATGATGTGATCCCGTTAATCAAATGACAACTCATGTCAATGGCTATGAAACATAACCATCTTTGATCAACGAGTTAGTCAAGTAGAGGCATACTAGTGACACTCTGTTTGTCTATGTATTCACACAAGTATTATGTTTCCGGTTAATACAATTCTAGCATGAATAATAAACATTTATCATGATAAAAGGAAATAAATAATAACTTTATTATTGCCTCTAGGGCATATTTCCTTCAGCTACGTGGCAGATCAGCAAAAGCCCCTGGAGAACTCCGAATCCGGGTTAGTAAAAGATACTTCCTCTTCACATACTTGCTTTGCATACTAAATGCCTTACCCGCCGCGATCTTCCTGGCCTCCTGGATCTCCTGGAGGGCGCCCTGGGCCTCATTCCGAGCCATCTCTGCGCTCTGACGAGCGTTGGCGAGTTCGGTCTCTTGAGCCGACGCATCGCGCTCCAAGGTCTCGCACTTCCTCACCGTGTCCTGGAGCTCTTGCTGGACCTCATTGACCTGGGCCTTGAGCTTCTTACGAGCGGCCTGCTCCTTGACAGCCTTCCCCTCAGCTTTGGCCAGGGCCTTTTTTAGGGCCTCAACCTCGGTCGTCGCTCCTATACATATCATGACACTTCGGTCAATATATATAATTTTACTCTTTTTGAATACATAACGGGTTATTACATACCTTGATTCTCCTGGAGCTGCCTCCTCACCTGGCCGAGCTCCTCCTCGGCCTGCTCCAGTCTCTGCTTCAGTCCGGAGACTTCGGCAGTATGCGAGGCTGCGGCCAGCAGCGATGCCTGCGTATTCATTTCAGACATATTTAGTTAGTTTCCTGCAATAGGGGATTGATCCTCTGTCTGGCTCTTCTTTCTGAACACCGAATAGTGTCTCAGGGGCTACTGTCTGTATTGGGATCTTCTCTTTTTGCGTCGCTTACCTCAAAACCTGTCAGCAGGCTGCTGCAGGCTTCGGTTAGTCCGCTCTTGGCGGACTGAACCCTTTCAATTACCGTGCCCATAAGAACACGGTGATCATCCACAATGGAAGCGCCTCGCAGCGTTTCCAGCAGATTATCCGGTGCCCCTGGTTGGATAGGGGTCACCGGCGGAATAGGCATACCCCCTTCTTTCGAAGGAGATTGCGTGCCGGATTTCGGAGCCGCATCGGTCTCCGGAATCGAGTCCGGCTGAGGGCCGAGCTGAATACGGCCCTCATCACCAGTCTCCATGAGGATGGGCTCCCCCTGGTGTCCGACGACGGGGGTTTCGCCTTCCGGCGCCTCCTGAACCTCTCCCCGGCCTAGGAAAGTCCTTCCAGACAGCACCTCGATCAGCGTGGCCCTTGGTCTTGGGGGAGTGAGCGGTCGGCGGTGACTCCCTGGCCATCGCCTTCGAATCCAACGAACCTCCTGACGAGGATCGCTGGGAGCTGTCGTGGGCCGGACTGCAATAGCATAATTGACCATGTCAATACAATGAAGAGGAGAGGCTGGATTTATGGGTATGTATGAGTCTTAGCACTTACGATGCAGCTCGAGGCTTAGTGCGGGGGCGTCGCTCCGGACTGCTGTCGACATCCCACGCGGAGTTGTCCGCGAGGGAGCCCTTCCCCTTCTTGGACGTCTCCGCCTCCAGATTCGTGGAGGCCGCCCTTTTCTTCTTCCCCTCATTAGGGGGAGGGTTGTTCTCCTCCTCCTCCTCGCCGTCGTCGTCCTCAGAGGCGGAGGACAGGGTCACTTCGTCTTCGGACGTCACGTCCGAAGCACCCTTGCGACGGGGGCCACCTTTGGCCCCCTTGGCCTTCTTCTTGGCCTTCTTTTCCGGCGGCCTATAGGGCGCCGGAACCAGCATCTTCGTCAGGAGCGGGATGACTGGCTCTTCGGGCAGCGGAGCCGAACTATGGATCTGCTCTGCTCTCTCCATCCACACCTAAAAAAATGCAGCAAAGGTTAGGCGTCTGTCGGCGTTCTGGGAACGGGGGTCCCCAGACTTGCCTGCCTGCGGCCCACGGCGTGGCTAAGCCAGCAGGCCGTACGGCCCATCTTCATCAACAAAGCATTCAAGACCCTCGCGAGGGGCCAAGCCTCGCGAGGCGGCGACACAAGACCTCCTCAGGAGTGGCCTAGTCAGGCAGGCTCACGAGGAGCGGAGATGTCAAGGCGAGGCAAACCTCACGAGGCTCTCGTGACGTGATCTATGACGATCGAGACTAGGCGGGCGCCAGGCGGGCGCCAGCGCGTGCAGCGTCCTTGTTTCCTCTTTGGTGCTAAGGAGGTCAGCACAGGCGAGGAGTACCGAGGCATCAGGCAAAGGTTGCCATATTGGTGCAACGAGACCAAGACCAGAAGGACGACAAGATGGAGGTCATCGTGGAGCCCAAGACGGCGTCACCACCAGAGCTTTTCGTAGGCGAAGACCGCTTTTGTCAGGATAGCTTGTACTAGATGTCCCCTTCAAATTCGCTCGCCGTTGTTGGCTCCCTTCCCGCTCAATATTTGGGAAGAGGACCAGGGCCTATATAAGTAGAGCTAGCCACCACAGTAGAGGCAGGTTCCTCAGGTCTCGAACCCACCGAGTCCTCACCCACACAAGTTCGTCGAGCACAAGAACACCTCAACCTCAGGAGGCTGTTCTTCCCCTTGTACTATTCACCATCAGCCCAAGAGGCAATCCACCACCACCACACTGGAGTAGGGTATTACACCACAACGGTGGCCCGAACCAGTATAAATCTCGTGTCTTTCTGTGTTGTGAGTTCGTCGAGTTCGTCCGCGAGATCTTAGTGAGCTAGGGCGTAGATCGGTAGGGGGGGAAGACTTCGCGCGCACCCCAGTGTTCGAACCTTAAGGGTTTGCCGGAACCCCACATCCGACATTTGGCGCGCCAGGTAGGGGTGCACCGTAGCTTCCCTTCCATCAATTTGTCGCTCCGTCGCTCCGTCGTCTCCATGGCGGACGCTCGTCGCGCTCGAGCTGAGCGCCGGGCTGCCCTCACCGCCCGCGTCGCTCAGACGGCTCCCGTCAGCGGGCCACCTCATCGTTCTTCGTCTCCTGCCGCCAACGCCGCCACCGGCCCGACGGGGAACGAGCAGCAGGTGTTGTTGCTGCATCCATCGGTGCGGCAGGACGGCTGCACCGCCACTCCGTTGCTGACCCCGGCCGGTTCTTCGTCTCACGCACGCCGCACTCCCATGGAGGCGAGGGCCGCGCTCCTCGCGGCGAACGAGCTCCTGCGCTACTGCCCAGTCGACGACCTCTACGAGGAGTGGCTCGATCGCGTCGCCGAGCTCGTCCGTGCCGCAGGGGGCTCCCCGGCACCGTTCCTCTCTCTGCCTCACCCTCCGCCAACCACGGGCAACGAGGCTCATGGCGCGCCTCCACCACCTCTGCCCCAAGATGGTTCTTTGGCACCAAGGCGGGCGGTCCCGCAGCGTGATCCACCACGCCCAGTGCTCGCGCGCGAAGACAGAAGCTGCGAAGAAATCCCACGGCCGCGAGAAGCTGCACCCGCGCTTCCCGCGCTGCCTCGTCAAGACCGCGCACCGCCCGCAGCTCCACCTCCGAAGCGGGCCCCAGCAACCACGGCCGGCTGCCGCACCTTCACCCCTGAGCTGCGTAGCGTCGCCTGGCCAGGCATGTTCAAGCTGGATCTGCCTCCTCGCTACGACGACACCGCCGACCCCACGAAGTTCCTGCAGCTCTACGAGCTGAGCATCGAAGCGGCCAACGGCGATGAGAAAGTCATGGCGAACTGGTTTCCCATGGCTCTCAAGGCTGGAGCCCGCTCCTGGCTCCTGAACCTGCAGCACGGGTCGATCTCCTCCTGGGACGAGATGCGCGACCGCTTCGTCGCCAAATTCCAGGGCACTCGCGACCGCCCGCGGGCCGCGGGTGACCTGCACTGCGTCAAGCAACAACCAGGAGAGACCCTCCAGAAGTACATCTAGCACTTCAACAACACTCGCCTCAAGATCCCCAAGGTCATGGACGAGGCCATCCTCAACGCGTTCTCAGACGGCGTCCGGGACATCAAGATGAAGGAAGAGCTCGCCATCCATGAGGAGTTGTGCACATCTCAGGAGCTGTTCAACCTGGCGACCAAGTGTGCAAGAGCTGAGGAGGGGCGCCTCTCTCTCCTCGAGCTGCCAGCCGCGGGCACAGAGGAGAAGAAGGCCAAGGCAAAGGATGTGAAGCGCAAGGAAGCAGCAGTGCTAGCAGCGGAGCCCGACACCAAGCGGGGCAGAGATCAGCCCGAGTCATCCAAGAATGGCCGACCATTCTGCGCCTTTCACAACCTGAACACCCACAACACCAGTGACTGTCAAGAGCTCAGAGCCATACGAGAAGGACGCTTCGGTCGGCGCCCCGAGCGTAGCGACCGGGGCTACGGCTGTGGAGGAGGACGTGGACGCGGACGCTGGGACGACCGTGGCCCGCGCCAGGAGTGGCGCGACAGGCCTCGTGAGGACCGCTGGCAGGACCATCCTCGCGAGGGCGCCTGGAGGGACCAGCCTCGTGAGGATCGCCCCCAAGGCAACGCCGGCCTTCCCCCGCCACCAAGAAGGAACGACGATCACCATCAGGACGAGGGGGCTGGGGGCTTCCAGGAGCCGCGTGCAATCGCCTGCATCTTGGGCGGCACGCAGGCCCCAGCCTCTCAGCGCATCTTCAAACAGTTCGCTCGAGAAGTGAACGCGGTGCTCCCCAAGCTCGAGGCCACACGCCCACTTTCAACTCGGCAGATCAGCTCAAGTGCGCGGCCACCGCTGGCACCCACCCAATGCTCTGCTCCCCAGTCACCAGCAATGTGCAGGTTACCAAGACCCTCATCAATGGCGGCGCAGGGCTCAACATCCTGTCCGTCGACACGTTCGACAACCTCAAAGTGCCATATGAGCATCTCCAGCCTACCAAGCCTTTCTCAGGAGTGACCGACGGTTCCACCACACCGATAGAGCAGGTCCGCCTGCCTGTCACCTTCGGAGAGCGCAAGAACTACTGCACCGAGCTCATCGACTTCGACGTCGCGCACATCCGCCTGCCGTACAACGCCATCCTCGGGTATCCAGCCCTGGCCAAGTTCATGGCAGTCACCCATCACGACTACAACGTCCTCAAGATGCCGGGAAGCGACGGAATCATAACGGTCCCATGTGAAGAAAGAGACGCGGTGTGCTCCCTCGAGCGCGCCTTCCAAGCTGCAGCAATCAACGACCCCGACAGCAGAAGTGAGGGCCCTCCCGAGGCCCTCACCAAGAAGAAGAAGCAGCTGCGCTGAGCAGGACCTCAGGAGGGTGGCGACGCAGCTGGAGCCTCGTCAGGATCAGCACCCGCTCCAAGGGTGCCTCCCTCTGTCGCATAGGAAGGCGCGCCTGGCGCCCTCCTCGGGCAGGGCTCGGGGGCTCTTTTCTGGAGGGCCTCAGACCTTGCCAACCTCACGAGGGAGGCGCTTGGGCACCACTTGGATGCGTGCTTCGCGGCCCGTTTCCCTCAGGAGAACACAAGGAAGGAGTGCCCACCACTCAGGAGTTCATCACGAAGACCACTCAGGAACTGCAAGATGCAAGGGCCATGCGCGGCGATAGCCGCTCACGAGGCGCAGCTCACCATCCAGGCGAGGATGCCGGGCTGCGTGTCTGCATCAAGGTCCAAGGGCTCAATAGGGCCGCATCACAGGAGCGTTTCTGGCCTTCGCGTGTGGGCCGTTGCGAGGGCCCGCCATGCAGCTATGTTCGCATGCCCTTCGGCTTGCCGAGCGTGGCGTCAGCCTATTAGCGCAACATGCAGCGTGTCCTGGCGGCTCAGGAGGCCAGGTACCATGCCGTCCTAGAAGAGATGGAGACGGTCTTCAGAGAACCTCCCGAGCCCCCAGAGCCTCCCGAGGCTCAGGGACCTGGTGGTTCGTGAGGAGCCACTCCTTCGATGCACGCCTTCAGCTGCACCAACTCTACTTCGTCTACAGAACCAAGTGACATTTTCCAAGCTCGTTTAGCTGGGAGCGCCCCTCGGGCTGCATTATTCCCAGGCCGCATGGGTCCGTCCCTGTGGCATGTATCCCTTTTGCTCATGTCTTTAGCTTACCTTGCTGGGGGCGCCCCTCGGGCTGCATCATCCCCAAGCCGCTCGGGCCAGACCCAGTGGCATGTATCTTCCTGCATTTACCCAAGCTGATTTTCCTTCCCTGCTTAACCTGCCTACGGCTATCGCCTGCTTGATCATCGCCTCCCACAGGGCCTCCTCCCAGGCACGGTGCTGGTGCATGGGTCCGTCCCTGCCACGTCGAAAAATCTGAGCGGTCAAGCTCTGGCTCGCGGCACGCCCTGCGCACGTCACCTCATCAGGCCCTCCGTGCCTTCACTTCACCCCAGAGGAACCAGCGGCAGGCTGGCAGCTATAACGGCAAACCGTGTTTCTTCTTGTGCCTGTTCACAGGGATCCCATGGGGAGGATAGCAGGCGGCGCCGCGAGTCTCCTTCTCCCTCGTGCAATTTTCTTGCGCGTTAAAGGGGGGCTCCTGAGCATCGTGACTCAGGAGCTCTTACTGGCTCTCTAGCCTTCACCCCCTGGCCTTGACCACGGCATCGCGACCTGGCATACCAGCGGCGGATGAGCTCGCTCGAGGGCCGGGACCTGAGGACGTAGAGCACTAAGGAGAGCATGGGAGGAGGGAGACTCGTATAGGCCGGCCTAGCTACGCCGCACAAGCTGGCGCGTAGGCCTAGTGCACCACCAGGAATCGCCACGAAACCAACAAGATAAGTCCCGCTCTCGGATCGGCTAAATGTTGGGGCCTAAGGGCCACCCTCGCCTTGACGCAACCCCGTTGCGGCCACGTCAACTCCCTTTCTTGCCTTACCATGGCTGCTGGAGCGCTAAGGGGGACCTCCTGAGCATCGCGCCTCGGGGGCTCTTACTGGACCTCGGGCCGCACACCTCCTGGCATTGACCACGACACGCGACCTGGCATACCAGCGATGGCTGTAGCCCGCCTAGGGACCGGGACCTGTCAGCATAGAGCAACAAGCTATCGCGAGGGAAGAAAGGGGGGACCGAGCCTTAACGGGACACACATTCACCAAATTTTCATAACAGGGAAAATGAGCGCAAAAGACATTACAGACCCTTACATGCCCCCACGGGGTACTTCATGATTCTTCGCAGGGAACAAAAGCTAAAACTAAGGGGGATCCTATCTACACCCTCCCGTGGCCGACGCCATCATCAACAGTGGGCCACGGGAGGCAGGCGCCAACCCCATCCAGATCAGCGGCGGCGACGGCCGGACGCTGCAGCTCCACTCCGAGCGCGGCGAGAGCTCAGGGGCACGTAGTTGTCATCGCTCGTCTCTAGAGTCTCATAGAGCTCACAAGAGTTGCTAGACTCTCAAGGGCTGCTGCTGCTGGAGTGGCCGCGCGCGGAACGCGCGTCAGCCTGACGCTCCTCTCCGGAGCAGCACTCCAGGCGGCGGCCTTCCGCATCGAAGACCTTCAAGAAGAGCGTGGAGGCGCCGTCGAAGTCAAAGTGGATCGCGAGGGCGCCCCTCGCATGGCAGACCCGCGCGACCTTGCCCCAGCCACGAGTCATGAAGATCTTGCCGGTGGGGACCGCTTCAATCTCTGCTCCGGTCGCCGGAGCACTGCAGTCGGTGTGCTGCAACTAGAGCTTGAGAGGCCCCCTCGGCGGCATGACGTCGGAGAAGAACCGCGGGAAGCGGATCCAAGATCTTGGAGGCATCAGCGCCCACAGCACAAGCTTGCGCGAGGAGTCTGTGGCGTGGATTCCAGGGGCGACAGCGCGTGTCGCCGTGGCCCGGCGACCACGAGCGTGGCGCGGGTGGCGCCGTTCGTCGCTCCGTCCTCCTCAGCCCTCGGCTCGGGCATACAAGGGTAGCGGATACCCTAGAGGACGCCGCTCGCACCAAGGCCTCGTCGCCACCTGCATCGCTGCTACATCACGGTGGTGGACCGACCTCTTCTTCGGCGGAAGTGGCCTCGGATCATCGCGCGGGGCCTTTCCCTTCTCTTCAACGGAGAACCTTCTGATAGGCGCCATTGGTGGTACAACTAGCAATGGAGCGAGGAGGAAGAAGCAAGAAAGCAAGGAAGAGATGGGCGATGGGGGCTCTGCCCCCTCCCCATTTATAGCAAGAGAAGGCCAATCGGCGCCTCCCATGATTGCAGGTAATGATGGTTTTCCTTGCATGTCGCAGGGACTTGTCAAGTCGAGCAGTTGCCGAGGCAGCGTGGGGAAGCGGAGACACCCACGTCCAATCAACCGCCACGCGTCAACCGAGGCCGCAGGCATTTGGGGCCCGTGGTGCTTCGTACTTGACCCTTGGCTTTGCCGCGAAGCCAAGCCCGAGCGCACCTTAGGTCCGGGGGCTACTGTCGGCGTTCTGGGAATGGGGGTCCCCAGACTTGCCTGCTTGCGGCCCACGGCGTGGCTAAGCCAGCAGGCCGTACGACCCATCTTCCTCAACAAAGCATTCAAGACCCTCGCGAGGGGCCAAGCCTCGCGAGGCGGGCGACACAAGACCTCCTCATGAGTGGCCTAGTCGGGCAGGCTCACGAGGAGCGGAGATATCAAGGCGAGGCAAACCTCACGAGGCTCTCGTGACGTGAGCTATGACGATCGAGACCAGGCGGGCTCCAGGCGGGCGCCAGCGCGTGCAGCGTCCTTGTTTCCTCTTTGGTGCTAAGGAGGTCAGCACAGGCGAGGAGTATCGAGGCATCAGGCAAAGGTTGCCATATCGGTGCAACGAGACCAAGACCAGAAGGACGACAAGACGGAGGTCATCATGGAGCCCAAGACGGCGTCACCACCAGAGCTTTTCGCAGGCGAAGACCCCTTTTGTCAGGATGGCTTGTACTAGCTGTCCCCCTTCAAATTCGCCCACCGTTGTTGGCTCCCTTCCCACTCAATATTTGGGAAGAGGACTAGGGCCTATATAAGTAGATCTAGCCACCGTAGTAGAGGCAGGTTCCTCAGGTCTCGAACCCACCGAGTCCTCACCCACACAAGTTCGTCGAGCACAAGAACACCTCAACCTCAGGAGGCTGTTCTTCCCCTTGTACTATTTACGATCAGCCCAAGAGGCAATCCACCACCACCACACTAGAGTAGGGTATTACACCACAACGGTGGCCCGAACCAGTACAAATCTCGTGTCTTTCTGTGTTGTGAGTTCGTCGAGTTCGTCCACGAGATCTTAGTGAGCCAGGGCGTAGATCGGTAGGGGGGAAAGACTTCGCGTGCACCCCAGTGTTCGAACCTTAAGGGTTTGCCGGAACCCCACATCCGACAGCGTCCTCCTTGAACAAACAAGTAGAAGGTACGCCTTAAGAAAAGGATAATTTACCTCATTGGTGGGATGGGTGTGATCGTGCCCACGGTCCGAATCTATGACCGGCGGCTTCTCGTTGCCCTTGAAGAGCAACTTCCAGGCATCTTCGTGAGTAGTTCCGAAGAGCCCTCCCAGGGTCTGGTGTTTCTCCGGATCGAATTCCCATAAAGGGAAGCTTCGGCTTTGGCAGGGGAGAATCCGGCGAACCAGCATCACCTGGATCATGTCGACGAGCTTGATGTTTTTATCCACCATACTCTGAATTCGCGTTTGCAGCGCTATCAGCTCATCTGACGCCAACCAGTTGGGGCCCTTCTCCTTCCAGGAGGTGAGCCACATTGGAGCTCCGGCCTTAAATTCGGGAGCCGCCGCCCAAGTGGCATCGCGTGGCTTTGTGATGTAGAACCACTGCTTCTGCCACTCCTTGACGTCTCCACAAAAGTGCCTGTGGGCCAAGTGACGTTGGGCATCTTACTCACCATGGCGCCTCCGCACTCCACGTGCTGACCGTCCACCACCTTCGGCTTCACATTGAAGACCTTGAGCCATAGGCCGAAGTGGGTATGGATGTGGAGGAAGGCCTCGCACACGACAATGAATGCCGAGATGTTGAGGAAGGAGTTCGGGGACAGATCATGGAAATCTAGCCTGTAATGGTACATCAGTCCACGGACGAAGGGGTGAAGTGGAAACCCCAATCCGCGGATGAAGTGAGGGAGGAAAACTACCCTCTCAGTAGGCTTTGGGGTGGGGATGACTTGCCCCTCGGAGGGCAGACGGTGGGCGATTCCTTTTGCCAGGTACCCGGCCGCCTGAAGCTGGGTGATGTCCTTCTCCTTGACGGAGGAGGCCATCCACTTGCCTTGCCCTCCGGATCCGGACATGATTGAGTGCTTCCTTGAGGTGGAGAAGATGGGAACTTGGGCGCTGGAGCTCAAGAATGGAAGGACGGAGACGAAGAGGAGGCGTGGGTGAAGAAGGGGGATTCTTATCTCCTTATAAAGGCAGTGAATATTGAGCGCCTCCCCACTCGCCTTAAAACTCGCCTGTTCCCAAGGGCTGTGTAAACGGCACGGTTGGGTTACCCACGCCCGTATTGATGAGAATCCCATAATAAAGGGACACGATCTCTGCTTCGACAAGACGTGCAAATGGCAACCGCGTCACGAAACATGGAGCGGCAGACGAAAAACGGTTTGAAATTATGACCGGGCAGACGTGATGTCATGTTGCAAAAAGTTGTCAGCGGATTGGACTCGTGGAATATTATATTCTCTGCGGTTGTGTGTGGTATGTGTGTTACAGGTTCGGACACGACCATTACGTCCGAAGACTATCTTGGAGTTCGGAAGGAGGAACCCGCCTTGCAATGCCGAAAACAGATCTACGCGCCGGATACCTTGTCATTGAAGCCAGATTCAGGGGTTACTGAGGGAGTCCTGGACTAAGGGGTCCTCGGGCATCCGGCCTGTTAGCCATGGGCCGGACTGATGGGCTGTGAAGATACAAAGACCGAAGACTCTACCCGTGTCCGGATGGGACTCTCCTTGGCGTGGAAGGCAAGCTTGGCGATCAAATGTGTAGATTCCTTTCTCTGTAACCGACCTTGTGTAACCCTAGATCCTCCCGGTGTCTATATAAACTGAGGAGTTAGCCCGGAGGAGGGGAGATACTCATTACCATAGTCATACAGGCTAGACTTCTAGGGTTTAGCCATGACGATCTCGTGGTAGATCAACTCTTGTAATACTCATATTCATCAAGATCAATGAAGCAGGAAGTAGGGTATTACCTCCATAGAGAGGGCCCGAACCTGGGTAAACATCGTGTCCCCTGTCTCCTGTTACCATCGACTCTAGACGCACAGTTCGAGTCCCCCTACCCGAGATTCGCCGGTTTTGACACCGACAGTGGACGCAATTGTTTCCTTAGTGTATATATGAAGACGCACTTTTCTGATTTGAGTTTGAGCTTATCAGGCTGAAGCCTTTTGCCATAAGTGTCACAACCCCAAACTTTAAGAAATGAAATCTTAGGTTTCTTGCCAAACCATAGTTCATACGGTGTCATCTCAATGGATTTAGATGGTGCCCTTTTTAACGTGAATGCGGTTGTCTCTAATTCATAACCCCAAAACGATAGTGGTAAATCGGTAAGAGACATCATAGATCGCACCATATCTAACAAAGTACGGTTACGACGTTCGGACACACCATTATGCTGTAGTTTTCCAGGTGGCATGAGTTGTGAAACTATTCCACATTGTTTTAAATGAAGGCCAAACTCGTCTCAAATATTCACCTCCACGGTCAGATCATAGAAACTTTATTTTCTTGTTACGATGATTCTCCACTTCACTACGAAATTCTTTGAACTTTTCAAATGTTTCAGACTTGTGTTTCATCAAGTAGATATACCCATACCTACTCAAATCATCTGTGAAGGTGAGAAAATAATGATACCTGCTGTGTGCCTCAATACTCGTCGGACCGCATACATCGGTATGTATTATTTCCAATAAGTCATTAGCTCTCTCCATTGTTCCGGAGAATGGAGTTTTAGTCATCTTGCCCATGAGGCATGGTTTGCATGGAGTTTCTTCATGCGCTTTCCACCAATATGACCTAAATGGCAGTGCCACAAATATGTTGCACTATCATTATCAACTTTGCATCTTTTGGCATTAATATTATGAATATGTGTATCACTATGATCGAGATTCAATAAACCATTCACCTTGGGACGACCACAGAAGGTTTTATTCATGTAAACAGAACAACAATTATTCTCTGACTTAAATGAATAATTGTATTGCAATAAACATGATCTAATCATATTCATGCTCAACGCAAACACCAAATAACATTTATTTTAGGTTCAACACTAATCCCGAAGGTAGAGGGAGTGTGCGATGGTGATCGTATCAACCTTGGAAACACTTCCAACACACATCGTCACCTCGCCCTTAACTAGTGTAACGACCCGAGACCGATGCTCCAGATGTCGTCAAGTTATTTCGTTGTCGCCATGTGATTTATTTGTTTGTTGCATTTATCATGGCATCATGAGCATTGCATCCACATGTTTTCATAAAACTCGCAATGGTTCATAGTTGTTGCGTCCCCCTTGCCTTCGTTGACCGTTCTGAGATCAACCGGGTTTTCGATTCCCTCTTGTCAAACCACCTAACCCCTCTTTGCACAGTGCACCGACCCCTCGCCCGCGTCCGAAAACTTCCCCGAACCCGACCAGCTCAGTCATCACCATTGGATTCGGATCAACCTCAAACATCCCTAAAATATCTTCGGTTTCTTATTCGGATTCCCCACACCTCTAACATCATTTGAGATTCTAAATAACAAGTCACTCATGCGAGCAATCATATCAGAATCATTTTTCAATTGTTTCATAACATTTGCATTGAAGTGATCTTGCTTTCTAGTGTAATTTTCAAACTCATAAAGGCATTGGCTAGGGTGCATATTGTGAGGATTATCTTTATCGTTGAATTTCACTAGAGAATTTACCTCTACCACCTTAGGCAGTGGTGGTGTATCAAGCCCGTGTATTTCTTCAATAGGAGGTAAATTTTTGACATCCTCGACTTTAATACCTTTTTCCTTCATAGATTTCTTTGCCTCTTGCATATCTTCAGGAGTGAGATATAAGATACCCCTCTTCTTTGGAGTGGGTTTAAGCAGTGTTTCAGGAGGAGTCCAATCATCATAATTTTTCAATATGTTATTCAATAATTCTTCAGTTTGCCCAATAGTTCGTTCCCTGAAAACACAACCAGCACAACTATCTGGGAAATCCCTAGAAGCATCGGTTAGTCCATCATAGAAGATATCAAGTATTTCATTTTTCTTAAGAGGATGGTCAAGCAAAGCATTAAGCAATTGGAGAAGCCTCCCCCAAGCTTGTGGGAGACTCTCTTCTTCAATTTGCACAAAGTTAAATATCTCCTATAAGGCAGCTTGTTTCTTATGAGCAGGAAAATATTTTTCAGAGAATTAATAAATCATGTCCTGGGGACTACGCACACAACTAGGAGCAAGAGTATTGTACCAAGCTTTAGCATCACCCTTTAATGAGAAGGGGAATAATTTGAGAATATAATAATAGCGAATTTTCTTAGCATGAGCAAAAAGGTTGGCTATGTCATTCAACTTAGTAAGATGTGCCACAACAGTTTCAGTTTCATAACCACGGAAAGGATCACATTCAACCAAAGTAATTAACTCTGGGTCGACAGAGAATTCATAATCCTTATCATCAACGAAGATAGGTGAAGGAGCAAACTGAGGATCACATTTCATTTTAGCATTCAAAGTCCTTTCTTTATACTTGCATAATAATTTTTCTAGATCATCTCTATCCTTACAAGCAAGAATATCTCTAGTTGTCTCCTCATTCATAACATAACCTTCCGGTACTTTTGGCAATTCATATCTAGGAGGGCTAGTTCTAATAGGTGTCTCAAGATTTTCAGTTTCAAGCTCTTCATCAGTTTCAACAATTTCATCAGTTTCAGCATTCCCAAAAGCTTTAGTTCTAGCAATTTTGTTCATCAAGAAATTCACCTAGTGGCACATCATCAAGCAAGGTACTATCATCATCATAAATATCATTCATAGCAGAAGTAGCATCATCAATAACTTGCGACATATCAGGATTAATAGCATGTGGTGGTGTTGCAAGTTTACTTATAACTGAAGGTGAATCTAAAGTAGAGCTAGATGGAAGCTCCTTACCTCCCCTCGTCTTAGAGGGAAAAATCTTAGTCTTAGCATCCTTCAGATTCTTCATAGTGATAATTTGATAATAATCCCAAGTAACTCAACAAATATAACTATGCTCCTCGGCAACGGCGCCAGAAAAAGGTCTTGATAACCCACAAGTACAGGGGATCGCAACAGTTTTCGAGGGTAGAGTATTCAACCCAAATTTATAGATTCGCCACAAGGGGAGCCAAAGAATATTTGAAAGTATTAGCACCTGAGTTGTCAATTCAAACACACCTAGAGATTAATTATCTGCAGCAAGGTGATCAGTAGAAAAGTAGTATGATAGTTTTGATAGTAGTAGCAACAGCAATAATAACGATAACAGTGATAGCAATAGTTTTGTAACAAGTGCAACAATAACAGCAGCAGTAGTAACTTAGCAGGAACAATATGTAGGAAAATCGTAGGCATTGGATCAGTGATTTGTTGGATGATATATATCATGTGACAGTTATAACCTAGGGCGATACGACACTAGCTCCAGTTCATAAATATAATGTAGGCATGTATTCTGTAAATAGTCATGCGTGCTTATGGAAAGAACTTGCATGACATCTTTTGTCCTACCCTATCGTGGCAGCGGGGTCCTATTGGAAACTAAGCGATGTTAAGACCTCCATTTAATAGAGAACCGGAACAAAGCATTAACACACGGTGAATACATGAACTCCTCAAACTACGGTCATCACCGGGAAGTGTCCCGACTATTGTCACTGCGGGGTTGCCAGATGAGAACAAGTAGTAGGTGACTATAACATGCAAGATCGTATCTAGAACATAGATATAATGGTGATAATGTAAACAGTTCAAATATGGAATCATGGCACCTGGGCCCAAAGTGACAAGCATTAAGCATGGCAAAGTCATAGCAACATCAATCTTAGAACATAATGGATACTAGGGATCAAGCCCTAACAAAACTAACTCGATCACATGATGAATCTCATCCAACTCCTCACCGACCAGTCAGCCTACGAAGGAATTACTCACTCCCGGTGGGGAGCATCATGGAACTGACGATGGAGAAGGGTTGGTGATGACGAAGATCGAAGATCCCCCTCTCCGGAGCCCCAAACGGACTCCAGATCTGGCCTCCCGAGGAAGAACAGGAGGCGGCAACGGCTTCGTCTTGTGAAACGCGATAATTCTTTCTCCCTGGTTTTTTCTGGAAAAATAGGATTTTATAGCGTTAGTTTCAGGGTCTGCGGGGCCACCAGGTGGGGACAACCCACCTGGGCGCGCCAGGAGGGGGTGGCGCGCCCTGGTGGCTTGCGCCCATCCAGGTGCCCCCCTCCGGTGGTTCTTGGCTCCAGTAATTCTCTTTTATTGTATAAAAAATCCTTGCAAAGTTTTGTTCCAATCCGAGAACATTTATTTCTGCACAAAAACAACACCATTGCAGTTCTGCTGAAAACAGCGTCAGTCCGGGTTAGCTTCATTCAAATCATGCAAATTAGAGTCCAAAACAAGAGGAAAGGCATTCCGAAAAGTAGATACAAGGGAGACATATCGACAAGTTGGTATCAGAGCCTCGACCGACCATAGGAGCCCCCTTGTTTGATCGTAGTTTGCCGTTGTCGAGGCTAGAAGAAAATTATTTTTCGGAGTCTTGTTATATCGGAGTGTAGGAATTCTTTTTTACTCCTTATCCCCTTCGTCGCTCTGTTGAGGACTCCTGACGTAGATGTTTTGACTTCACTCTCCTCTTTTTCACTCAAACATTTTTTAGGATCACGTAGGTGTTTTCGTTCATTGGCTATCCTTTGTTCAACTGGTGCACTTCTCTTCGAGATATTCAATCCTCTTCATCTTTTGTAAGATTGATTGTCAGTTTCCTTCTGGAGTTCGTTTCGACATCAAGTTGTTTTTTCTTTTCCCACTCTCCCACCCTTTTCTTCACAGAGTCTCAAATCGCGAGTCAAGTATCCATTCTATTCGTATGAAGTTTCTTTGTTCTTTTCCTTCAAGTTTCATCCGGAGAACTCTTCGTGAAGATACTCGAAGGTTCTAGTTCATTATCCTTCGTCTCTTCTTCTACGGTGGTCTCAATTCTAGTTTTTCGTGTTGATCGTATTCCTCTTCCTTGGCTAAAGTGATTCCCCTTGCTCGTTCGCCTCTCGCCATTTAGTCATTCCGGAGTACTAAATACATCTAAGAAGATTTGTGTTTGTGCTCATATTAATTCAAGGTTATCACCTCACTTAAATCTTTCAATTGTTCCAGTGCATCATCTCTCTTCTCCTATCTTTTTCAATGATGTCTTCTTTTCAGTGGGCCCTAACCCATAGGTCTTTTCCCGGGATCTTACCTGAGTCTTCAAGTTTTTCGGAGTTACTCCCAATTCTTTTCAAGTTTGACGTAAGAATGAATTTTCATCAGTCAATTGTCGTCTTCGAGATCGCTTTCAAGTTCTTTTCAACTTCGGCTCAACATTTATAGTATTCATTGTTTCGGAGCATCTCTCTAATTCTTCACGGTATTTCTCATCGTCATTCTCAACTTTGAAGACCGAAGAAGAATTTCTCTTAAATCTTGTCCGTTCACGTGAAGATTCATGGTTCTACCTTCATGCCATCCTCATAATTGTTTTCGATTATGAGAATTGTTTCATACTCATCCGCATCATTTCATGAGTTCTTTCCTTTTCGATATTCCGGAGGCTGTCACTTCAGAAGAATTCTTCATTCACGCCATTCTTTTCGCGTTCTCAAATTCTTCTAGTGCTTCATTCAAGTTTTCTTTAATCAGCTCATGATCTCTTCATTCTATTGTATCTAAATCCCCTCAAGTATATTTGTTCTTTTAATTCTTCTCGGCGATTCATTCTCTTTTCTTCGTTCGTTTCATTTCTTACGGTGGTTCGTTCAAGATCTTCCCAAGTTTGCGCTATATCTCTCTGATACGTCCATTTTGCATCATGTTTTCTTACTATTATTTATGATGTTTTTATCCATAATAATGCTTTTTGGAGTAATTCTAACGCATTTTCTCTCATAATATGCAAGGTATACACAAAGAGGGAGAATTCCATCAGCTGGAAATCTGGACCTGGAAAAGCTACGTCACGCCACCTATTCTGCAACCCTCCAAACAAGCTAAAACTTCACGGATATTTTTTATGGAATATTTGAAGAATATTGGAGCAAATAACTACTAGAGAGGGCCCACCAGGTGGGCACAACCCACGTGGGTGCGCCAGGGAGCCCAGGCGCGCCCTGGTGGGTTGTGCTCACCCATGCTCCCCTCTGGTGCCCATCTTCTGGTATATATGTCATTTTGACCTAGAAAAAAATAAGGAGAGGACTTTCGGGACAGAGCGCCGCCGTCTTGAGGCGGAACTTGGGCAGGAGCACTTTTGCCCTCCGGCGGAGTGATTCCGCCGGGGGAACTTCCCTCCCAGAGGGGGAAATCATCGTCCTCATCATCACCAACAACTCTCCCATCTTGGGGAGGGCAATCTTCATCAACATCTTCCACAGCACCATCTCATCTCAAACCCTAGTTCATCTCTCGTGTTCAATCTTGTTACCGGAACTATAGATTGGAGCTTGCGGGTGACTAGTAGTGTTGATTACATCTTCTAGTTGATTACTGTGTGGTTTATTTGGTGGAAGATTATATGTTCAGATCCAACATGCTATTTAATACCCCTCTGATCTTGAGAATGATTATCATTTGTGAGTAGTTACTTTTGTTCTTGAGGTCACGGGAGAAATCATGTTGCAAGTAATCATGTGAACTTGATATGTGTTCGATATTTTGATAGTATGTATGTTGTGATTCCCTTAGTGGTGTCATGTGAACGTCGACTACATGACACTTCACCATATTTGGGCCTAAGGGAATGCATTGTGGAGTAGCAATTAGATGATGGGTTGCAAGAGTGACAGAAGCTTAAACCCCAGTTTACGCACTATTCCGTAAGGGACCGATTGGAAAAGCATTGGCATGGTATAGGCTATGCGATGATATTGGATCCTGGAATTGGAATCGATTGAAATTGGTGTTCCACCAAAAAAAATTATCCTATGCATCTAGTTCATCGTGATCGGAATTATATATATAATTTTTGCCCTTGTGAAGGATAAAGTATCGCTCTAGCTTGGGGGAGGCTTAAGTCAATGTTATATTCGTGCACCAATCATGAGCTCTCAAGAGAAATTATTATCCAGAATTTTTATGCCTGGCTTTCTCGTAATGATCAAACCATGCTTCATACTTCTTGTGCTGGTTCTTTTATGAAGAAGACTATTGAATTCTGGTGGGATCTTTTGGAAAGAATTAAACGCAACTCTGAAGATTGGGAACTCGAGAAGGTAAAGAGTTAGGTATTAAGCTTAAGTAAGATTGTGTTAAATCTTTTATGGATATCGATGCTTTTCAAAAGTTTAGCACTAAATATGGATTTGACTCTAAGATAGTAGCCTCCTTTTGTGAATCATTTGCTACTCATGTTGATCTCCCTAAAGAGAAGTGGTTTACATATCACCCACCTATTAAAGAAGAAATCAAAGAATCGATACCAGTTAAAGAAGAAACTATACTTTACAATGTTGATCAAGTTGTTCCTTCTGCTTATATTGAGAAACCACCTTTCCCTGTTAGGATAAAGGAACATGCTAAAGTTTCAACTGTGGTCAACAAATGCTATATTAGAACACCTAAACCTGATGAACAAATTAAAGTAGAACCTAGTATTGGTATGGTTAAAGATCTCTTGGAAGAAAGTGTAGATGGGCATGTTATTTACTTCTGTGAAGAAGCTGCTAGAATTGCCAAACCTGATAAAAAGGATAAACATGGACCTGTTGTTGGCATGCCCGTCATCTCAGTTAAAATTAGGAGATCACTGTTATGATGGTTTATGTGACATAGGTGCTAGTGTGAGTGCTATTCCTTACACCTTATATCAAGAAATTATGAATGACATAGCACCCGCAGAGATAGAAGACATAGATGTTACTATTAAACTTGCTAATAGAGACACTATATCACCAATTGGGATTTTTAGAGATGTTGAAGTCTTGTGTGGGAAAATAAAATATCCTACTGATTTTCTTGTTCTAGGTTCCCCACAAGATGACTTTTGTCCCATTATATTTGGTAGACCTTTCTTCAACACCGTTAATGCTAAGATAGACTGTGAGAAGCAAACTGTCGATGTTAGTTTTGGTGATGAGTCTCATGAGTTTAATTTTTCCAAGTTTAATAGGAAGCTTCATGAAAAAGAATTGCCTAGTAAGGATGAATTAATTGGTCTTGCTTCTATTGCTGTACCTCCTATTGATCCTTTAGAACAATATTTGCTAGACCATGAAAATGATTTACATATGGATGAAAGAAATGAAATAGATAAGATTTTCTTTGAACAATGTCCTCTGCTTAAACACAATTTTCCTATTGAAACTCTAGGAGGTCCTCCTCCACCTAAAGGTAATCCTGTGTTTGAATTAAAAAAATTGCCAGACACTTTGAAATATGCTTATCTTGATGAAAAGAAGATATATCCTGTTATTATCAGTGCTAACCTTTCAGAACATGAAGAAGAAAGATTATTGAAAGTTCTAAAGAAGCACCGAGCTGCTATTGAATATACTCTTGATGATTTAAAGGGCATAAGTCCCACTCTATGTCAGCACGACATTAATATGGAACCTGATGCTAAACCCGTTGTTGATCACCAACGTCGCTTAAACCCGAAGATGAAAGAAGTGGTAAGAATGGAAATATTAAAACTTCTGGAAGCAGGTATAATCTATCCTATAGCTGATAGTAGATGGGTGATTCCTGTTCATTGTGTCCCTAAGAAAGGAGGTATAAATATTGTTCCTAATGATAAGAATGAACTTATTCCACAAAGAATAATTACAGGCTATAGAATGGTAATTGATTTTAGAAAATTAAACAAAGCAACTAAAAAGATCATTACCCTCTGCCTTTTATTGATCAAATGCTTGAAATATTATCTAAGCACACACATTTTTGCTTCCTTGATGGATATTCTGGTTTTTCACAAATACCTGTTTCTCAACCTGATCAAGAAAAGACCACTTTTACTTGTCCCTTTGGAACCTATGCTTATAGACGTAAGCCTTTCGGTTTATGTAATGCACCTACTGCCTTTCAAAGATGCATGACTGCTATATTCTCTGACTTTTGTGAAAAGATTGTTGAGGTTTTCATGGATGACTTCTCTGTTTATGGGAAGTCTTTTGATGATTGTTTAATCAATCTTGATCAAGTTTTGCAGAGATGTGAACAAACAAATCTTGTCTTGAATTGGGAGAAGTGCCACTTTATGGTTAATGAAGGCATTGTCTTGGGTCATAAAATTTCTGAAAGACGTATTGAAGTGGACAAAGCTAAGGTTGATTCAATTGAGAAAATGCCATGTCCTAAAGATATAAAAGGTATTCGTAGTTTCTTAGGTCATGCTGGTTTCTATAGGAGATTTATCAAAGACTTTTCTAAAATTTCTAGGCCTCTTACGAATCTTTTGCAAAAGGATATTCCTTTTGTTTTTTATGATGATTGTTTAGAAGCCCTTGAAACACTCAAGAAAGCCTTAATTTCTGCACCTATTGTTCAACCACCTGATTGGAACTTGCCTTTTGAAATTATGTGTGATGCTAGTGATTTTGCTAATGGTGGTGTTCTAGGATAAAGAGTTGATAAGAAACTGAATGTTATTCATTATGCTAGTAAAACTCTAGACAGTGCTCAACGAAATTATGCTACTACTGAAAAAGAATTCTTAGAAGTGGTGTTTGCTTGTGATAAATTTAGACCTTATATTGTTGATTCCAAAGTAATTGTTCACACCGATCATGATGCTATTAAATATCTTATGGAAAAGAAAGATGCTAAACCTAGACTTACTCGATGGGTTCTCTTGTTACAAGAATTTGATTTACATATCATTGATAGAAAAGGAGCTGAGAACCCCGTAGCTGAAAATTTATCTAGGCTTGAAAATTTGCCTGATGACCCACTTCCTATTGATGATAGTTTTCCTGATGAGCAGTTAGCAGCAATAAATGTTGCTCATAGTATTCCTTGGTATGCTGATTATGCTAATTACATTGTTGCTAAATATTTACCACCTAGCTTTACATACCAACAAAAGAAAAATATTATTCTATGATTTAAGACATTACTTTTGGGATGACCCACATCTTTATAAAGAAGGAGTAGACGGTATTATTAGACGTTGTGTACCTGAGCATGAACAGGGACAAATCCTACGGAAATGTCACTCCGAAGCTTATGGAGGACATCATGCCGGAGATAGAACTGCTCACAAGGTATTGCAATCTGGATTTTATTGGCTTACTCTCTTCAAGGATGCACGTATGTTCGTCTTATCCTGTGATGAATGTCAAAGAATAGGTAATATCGGTAAGCGTCAAGAAATGCCTATGAATTATTCACTTGCTATTGAACCATTTGATGTTTGGGGACTTGATTACATGGGACCTTTTCCTGCCTCTAATGGGTATACACTTATTTTGGTTGTTGTTGATTATGTCACTAAATGGGTAGAAGCTATTCCAACCAGTAGTGCTGATCACAACACCTCTATTAAAATGCTTAAGGAAGTAATTTTCCCAAGGGTTGGAGTCCCTAGATATTTAATGACTGATGGTGGTTCACACTTTATTCATGGTGCTTTCCGTAAAATGCTTGCCAAGTATGATGTTAACCATAGAATTTCATCACCTTATCATCCTTAGTCTAGTGGTCAAGTTTAACTTAGAAATAGAGAAATAAAATTAATTTTGCAAATGACTGTCAATAGGTCCAGGAAGAATTGGTCTAAGGAATTAGATGATGCACTTTGGGCTTATAGAACAACATATAAAGACCCTATGGGTATGTCTCCTTATAAAATGGTTTATGGAAAAGCTTGTCATTTGCCTCTTGAGTTAGAACATAAAGCATATTGGGCCATCAAAGAGCTCAACTATGATTTCAAACTTGCCGGTGAAAAGTGGTTATTTGATATTAGTTCTTTAGATGAATGGAGAACCCAAGCTTATGAAAATGCAAAATTATTCAAAGAAAAAGTTAAAAGATGGCATCACAAAAGAATCCAAAAGCGTGAGTTTAAAGTCGGAGAATATTTTCTTTTGTACAACTCTCATTTAAGATTCTTTGCAAGAAAACTCCTCTCAAAATGGGAAGGACCCTATGTTTTCGAGGAGGTTTATCAGTCCGGAGCCATCAAAATAAATGATGCCGAAGGTACTAACCCGAAGGTTGTTAATGGGCAACAAAACATTATATCTCAGGTACGCCCATTAATTTTGAAAGTAATATTATCTAAACTTTGACACCAGAAGAACACATAAAAGAGTCCTTCCGGAACACTCCAGAATCGTGAAAATAAGGAGGTACGTGATACGATAAGTAAACGGACTCCGAAAAATCCGTAAAAATATTTTTTGTTAGTTTTGGAATATTTAGAAAAATAGAAAATAATAAACTTCCAGGAAGCGTACCCTGGTGGGCACAAGACACCAGGGCGCGCCTGGCGCGCCCAGGTGGGTTGTGCCCACCTGGGACACCTTCCGGACTCCATTTTTCTATAGTTTGCTTGTCCCCCAAGATAAAAAATCTATATATACTTCCCGTACCTGTTAACCACCGTATCGCGGAGAAATCCATTGTTCTCTTTTCTTGTTGTTTTCTGCGCAGTTCTGAAAATATGTCGTCCCAAGACTCCGACGGAGAGAGCTATGTCTCACATCTCATTGCTGACCCAAAGACCTATGGGGACCTATCTCCTTATGGTCGAACTACAGATGACGAGGAGGATGCTCACATGATGAGGATCGATGATTCAAGCTTGGAGGAGGAGCATGTTCCTCTACCTCAACCCGGGGATATGCACGTGGAGTTTAAGAAGTCAAGTCTCCCTAAGAGAGCTAACCAGTCTAAAAACCAATCTATTCTTTTTCATTTTCGACAGAAAAGCAAAGGGGATTTATGTGACAAGATCTTGAAGCTGGAGCTGGAAGTCGATGATTTAAAGGAGGAAATTTCTCTCCTCAACTATAATATGAAAAAGTTGAAGGCACAATTGCCATCACCATCATCTTCTTCACCACCAAAAGAGAATTGAGTATCGGGTATGGGCACTCCCCTTGGCTTCCGCCAAGCTTGGGGGAGGTGCCCCGGTATCGTATCATCCCATTATCCTTTTCCCTTTACTTATTTTAGTTCGATCTTTTTGCTTTAAATGAATAAAAGTTTGGTTCGGTCCTTTCTTCTTTGAGTTTGCTTAGTGATCTATCCTTGTAATCGTGTGCAAGATATATAGTAAAGTTTAGTTTGAGTTTTTTCTTTCTTTACTTTCATGCTGCAAATAAAAGAAAAGAAATAAAGAAGAAAAAGAGAAAGGAAATAAATCAAGAAGATCATATACTAATCTTATGGTAGGTTACGACACCACATAAGGAAAAGAATAAGTAGAAAATTTTATTAGAGATTGACAAACATAGCATTAGTCAATGATGCAACTCATGAAAGAAGTAATAAGGGAAGAGAATATTCACATATAAATATACTATCCTAGAAATCTTTTGTGATTGTGAGCCCTCATCAAAATATTATATGCCAAAATTGTTGACGTTGGACAAGGAAGACAACTTAATGGTTTATGTTTGTTTATATTCACATAGAAGTCATATTGTCATGGATCATTTTACATGTGGTGCTTGCCCCTACCTTTGCTAGCAAAAAATTCCGCACTAAGTAGAGATACTACTTGTGCATCCAAAACCCCTTAAACCCAAATCTTATTTTCAAGTATCCACCATACCTACCTAGGGATTGAGCAAGATCCCTCAAGTAAGTTGTCATCGGTGCAAAAAGGCAATAAAAATTGCTTTTAAAAGTGTGAGATCATTTAGTGTAAGAGAAAATTGAGCGTTGCACAAACTTGTGATGGTGAAGAATAAAAGCGATAGACTGCATAATAAAGGTTGCTATCACAAGGGGCAATGCAACACGACGTTCTTTTGCACTAAGGGGTTGAGCATACAAACAAATAAGCGCATGGCAACCTCTGCTTCCCTCTTCGAAGGGCCTATCTTTTACTTTTATGCAAAGAGTCAAAAGTTTTCCTCCTATTCCTTTTTATTTTTCTCCTTTGGCAAGCATCATGTGGTGAGGAAAGATCCAGGCACATATGTCCTATTGAATATAGATAGCATGAGTTATTATTGTTAACATCACCCTTGAGGTGAATACGTTGGGAGGCGAAACTATAAGCCCTATCTTTCTATGTGTCCGGTTGAAACGTTTTGCTCATGTGTACGCGGTCGGTGTTTGTAATCATAGAAGACTATATGATGGTTGAGTATGTGGACTTGCCTAAAGGCTCCGATACGTGACCCTTCCTGAAAAGATGATGACTTGTAGTTGCAAAGTTGACTGACAACATAGTTTGTTGGTTTTTAATAGAGTTTTTGCTTTATACTTCAATTGTGTGATGAATTGTCACTTATTCATGAGAAGTATATGATAAAAGTCTTATGTTTAATTTTGTTCCTGTTATAATAATCTACTTGATGCTTCTATGTCCGTATTTTTTTTATCGACACCCCTCTCTCTAAGCATGTGGACATGTTTTTCGATTTTGGTTTTCGCTTGAGGACAAGCGAGGTCTAAGCTTGGGGGAGTTGATACGTCCATTTTGCATAATGTTTTCTTAATGTTATTTATGATGTTTTTATCCATAATAATGCCTTTTGGAGTAATTCTAATGCCTTTTCTCTCATAATATGCAAGATATACACAAAGAGGGAGAGTTCCGGCAGCTAGAAATCTGGACCTGGAAAAGCTACGTCAGGCCACCTATTCTGCAACCCTCTAAACACGCTGAAACTTCACGGAGATTTTTTATGGAATATTTGGAGAATATAGGAGCAAATAACTACCAGAAGGGGCCCACCAGGTGGGCACAACCCACGTGGGCGCGCCAGGGAGCCCAGGCGCGCTCTGGTGGGTTGTGCTAACCCATGCCCAACTCCGGTGCCCATATTCTGGTATATAGGTCATTTTGACCTAGAAAAAATAAGGAGAGGACTTTCGGGACAGAGCGCCACTGACTCGAGGCGGAACTTGGGCAGGAGCACTTTTGCCCTCCGGCGGAGCGATTCCGCTAGGGGAACTTCCCTCCCGGAGGGGGAAATCATCGTCCTCATCATCACCAACAACTCTCCCATCTTGGGGAGGGCAATCTTAATCAACATCTTCAACAGCACCATCTCATCTCAAACCCTAGTTCATCTCTCATGTTTAATCTTGTTACCGAAACTATAGATTGGTGCTTGCGGGTGACTAGTAGTGTTGATCACATCTGGTAGTTGATTACTATATGGTTTGTTTGGTGGAAGATTATATGTTAAAATCCAATATGCTTTTTAATACTCCTCTGATCTTGAGCATGATTATCATTTGTGAGTAGTTAATTTTGTTCTTGAGGTCACGGGAAAAATCATGTGAACTTGATATGTGTTCGATATTTTGATAGTATGTATGTTGTGATTCCCTTAGTGGCGTCATGTGAACGTCGACTACATGACACTTCACCATATTTGGGCCTAAGGGAATGCATTGTGGAGTAGCAATTAGATGATGGGTTGCGAGAGTGACAGAAGCTTAAACCCCAGTTTATGCGCTATTCCGTAAGGGACCGATTGGATCCAAAACTTTAATGCTATTGTTAGAATTTATTCTTAATACTTTTCTCATAGTTGCGGATGCTTGCGGGAGGGTTAATCATAAGTAGGAGGTTTGTTCTAGTAAGAACAGCACCTAAGCACCGGTCCACCCACATATCAAATTATCAAAGTACCGAACACAAATTAAACCAACATGGTGAAAGTGACTAGATGAAAATCCCGTGTACCCTCAAGAACGCTTTGCTTATCATAAGAGACCATTTTGGCCTGTCATTTGCCTCAAAACGATTGGGCTACCTTGCTGCACTTTTGTTACTACTATCGTTACTTATCCGTTACAAACTATCTTGCTATCGAACTACTCAGTTACTTAAAATTTTAGCACTTGCAGACATTACCTTACTGAAAACTACTTGTCATTTCCTTCTGCTCCTCGTTGGGTTCGACAGTCGTACTTATCAAAAAGAGCTACAATTGATCCCCTATACTTGTGGGTCATCACTCTCCTCTATCCTTTTCAAGAGGAATAAGTTGCATGCCAAATCCGTTTGTCATCAATTTAATTTGATGAGGATAAGCATAAAGTAATTCTTATTCTAATTTCATCGTGGTCAAGTAATTCTTTTCTTTGGAGATTGTTCATGATGAATAATCTCTCGGTTCTAAGTTGTTCATCTTTTCTTATCCGGAGTTCCAAGTTTTTCTCGGTTGTCTTGTCGCAAAGCTCAATTTAAATCATTTCAAGGCTTCATCTTGTTCTTTTCAAAATTCTTTTCTTTAATCCTTTTGTTTATTGGAGTGTGGTGTCCTCTTTTCAAATCCTTGATCTTGTCTACCTCTCCTTTTCTCTTATACCAGGATGATATCCCAATTCTTTTGTTCTTATTACTTTTCTATCTTCTTCTAACCGGAGTAGTTTCTGGGTCTATCTTGTTGCTTGAGCTCTTGGTTCTCGTCGTATTCCTAGTTCCTCTTGTCCAACAGATTGTTTACAATCTTGTTCACCTCTGTCGTATCTTTCTTTCAAGTTGGTCAACCTCTGAAGGTTCGTGGTTTCATTCGTTTGTTAAAGAAGTAACTTAGTTTTACCTCTTCTCTTCCTCTTCCGTTTATCATCCCTAGATCTCGGGGCGAGATCTCTTGAAAGTGGAGGAGAGTTGTAACGACCCGAGACCGACGCTCCAGATGCCGTCCAGTTATTTCGTTGTCGCCATGTGATTTATTTGTTTGTTGCATTCATCATGGCATCATGAACATTGCATCCATATGTTTTCATAAAACTCGCATCAGTTCATAGTTGTCGCGTCCCCCCTTGCCTTCGCTGACCGTTCCGAGATCAACCAGGTTTTCGATTCCCTCTTGTCAAACCACCTAACCCCTCTTTGCACAGTGCATCGACCCCTCGCCTACGTCGGAAAACTTCCCCAAACCCGACCCGCTCAGTCATCACCATTGGATTCGGATCAACCTCAAACATCCCTAAAATATCTTCGGTTTCTTATTTGGATTCCCTAACCTATTTCTCTCGACCGTCCAATCTATATCGGAGGGCACAAATAGCCCCTACTTTAAATCCAATGCTATATATAGCGGGCAACCCTAGTTTTAGGCCTCCTGTCACATCCATCCATTCCATCCGCAGAGCCCCCACCCGCTCTCATCTTCCTCGGTATCCCCCCAGATCTGCACCTTGTAATCCCCATCTATTATGTAATGGTACGATGTAATGATATCCACCTTGCAAAAGTGTCTTCAATATGTGGATCTATCCTTGGTGGGACCTTCGAGTTCCTCTCGGATAGGATCACATATTGGGCGTGACAACTAGTCTCTGTTCATTCTGCAACTCTTGTTTCGAGTTACTAATCTTAGCAACTGAACCGGTATCAAATACCCAGGGGCTACTACGAACACTAGTAAGGTACACATCAATAACATGTATATCAAATATACATTTTGTTCGCTTTGCCATCCTTCTTATCCGCCAAGTATTTGGGGCAGTTCCGCCTCTAGTGACCATTTCCTTTGCAGTAGAAGCACTCGGTTTCAGGCTTGGGTCCAGCTTTGGCTTCTTCATGGGAGCGGCAACTTGCTTGACATTCTTCTTGAAGTTCCCTTTCTTTCACTTGCCCTTTTACTTGAAACTAGTGGTCTTGTCAACCATCAACACTTGATGCTCTTTCTTGATTTCTACCTTCACACCGATTTCAGCATCACGAAGAGCTCGGGAATCGTTTTCGTCATCCCTTGCATATTATAGTTCATCACGAAGTTCTAGTAGATTGGTGATGGTGACTAGAGAACTCTGTCAATCACTATCTTATCTGGAATATTAACTCCCACTTGATTCAAACGATTGTAGTACTCGGACATTCTGAGTACTTGCTCACTGACTGAGCTATTCTCCTCCATCATGTAGGCAAAGTACTTGTCAAAGGTCTCATATCTCTCGACACGGGCATGAGTCTGAAATATTAACTTCAACTCTTGGAACATCTCATATGCTCCATGATGTTCAAAACGTCTTTGAAGTCCCGGTTCTAAGCCGTAAAGCATGGCACACTAAACTATCAAGTAGTCATGATATCGAGCTTGCCAAATGTTCATAACGTCTCCATCTGCCCCTGCAACAGGTCTGTCACCCAGCGGTGCATCAAGGACATAATTCTTCTGTGCAGCAATGAGGATAACCATGAGATTATGGACCCAGTCCGCATCATTGCTACTATCATCTTTCAACTTAGTTTTCTCTAGGAACATATCAAAAATGAGGGGAGCTATATCGTGAGCTATTGGTCTACAACATAGATATGCAAAAACTATTAAGACCAAGTTCATGATAAATTTAAGTTCAATTAATCAAATTACTAGTGAACTCCCACTTAAATAACCATCCGTCAAGTTATTTAAGTGACACATGATCCAAATCAACTAACCCATGTCCGATCATCACGTGAGATGGGGTAGTCTTTAGTGGTGAACATCTCTATGTTGATCATATCTACTATATGACTCACATTCGACCTTTCGGTCTCCAGTGTTTCGAGACCATGTTTGTACATGCTAGGCTCGTCAAGTTTAACCCAAGTATTATGCATGTGCAAAACTGTCTTACACCTATTGTATGTGAATGTAGAGTCTATCACACCCGATCATCACGTGGTGTCTCAAAACGACGAACTGTAGCAACGGTGCATACTCAGGGAGAACACTTTTATCTTGAAATTAAGTGAAGGGATCATCTTATAATGTTACCGTCGTTCTAAGCAAAATAAGATGCATAAAAGATAAACATCACATGCAATCAAAATATGTGACATGATATGGCCATCATCTTGTGCTTTTGATCTCCATCTCCAAAGCATCGTCATGATCTCCATCATCACCGTCTTGACACCTTGATCTCCATCGTAGCGTCGTTGCGTCGAGGTCGTTGATACGTCTCCAACGTATCTATAATTTACGAAGTATCCATGCCGTTATATTATCATTCTTTGATGTTTTATAATCATATTATAGCAACTTTATATCATTTTTTGGGACTAACCTATTGACCCAGTGCCTAGTGCCAGTTGATGTTTTTTGCTTGTTTTTTACATCGTAGGAAATCAATATGAAACGGAGTCCAAACACCGCGAAACTTTTTGGAGATTTTTTATGGACCAGAAGACACCCATTGGGCCAGAGCAGCACCTGGGGGGTGCCCCGAGGGGGGCACAACCCACCAGGGCACGCCCCTAGGCGCGCCCAGGTGGGTTGTGCCCACCTCGGTGGCCTCCGGCACCCCCTCTTTACACTATAAACTCCCAAAAATTCCATAAACCCTCGGGGTTAACCTAGATCAGGTTCCGCCGCCGCAGGCCTCTGTAGCCACCGAAAACCAATCTAGACCCTATTCTGGCACACTGTAGGAGGGGGAAATCATCTCCGGTGGCCATCTTCATCATCCCGGCGGCCACCACAATGAGGAGGGAGTAGTCCACCCTCGGGGCTGAGGGTTTGTACCAGTAGCTATGTTTTTAATGTCTCTCTCTCTCTCGTGTTCTTAAGATGTCATGATCTTGATGTACCGCGGGCTTTGTTAATATAGTCGGATCATATGGTGTTTCCCCACTCTATCTTGTTGTGATGAATTGAGTATTTCCCTTTGAGATTTCCTTGTTATCGGATTGAATACTTTTATGGATTTGAGAACACTTGATATATATCGTGCAATTGAATACTCGTGGTGACAATGGGGTATCGTATTGATTCACTTGATATATGTTTTGGCACTCAACTCGCTGATTCCCGAGGTGACATTGGGGTAACCTATGAATAGGGGTTGATGCACATTCTTGTCTTTGTTTCTCTGGTAGAAATCTTGGGGCACTCTTTGAGGTTCTTTGTGTTGGATTGAGTATTATGAATATGAATTTGCTTTGGTGTTATTTTAGTATTAACTCTAGGATAGATCAAACGGAAAGAATAGCTTTGTGTTATTTTAGTACGAACTCTTGAATAGATCAAACGGAAAGAATAGCTTTGAGGTGGTTTCGTACCCTACTAACAATTTATTCTTATGTTCTCCGCTAGATAGGAACTTTGGAGTGATTCTTCATTGCACTTTGAGGGATTGTTATACGATCCAATTATATTAGCACTGTTGAGAGGTTGCACTAGTGAAAGTACGGACCCTAGGCCTCATTTTCAAGCATTCCAATACCGTTTTTGTGCCAGTTTACTATTTGCTACCTTGATGTTTTTATTTATTCATATTATAAAAATATATTTCTACCATCCATATTACACTTTTATCACCATCTCTTCGCCGAACTAGTGCACCTATACAATTTGCCATTGTATTGGGTGTGTTGGGGACACAAGAGATTTCTTGTATTTGGTTGCAGGGTCGTTTGAGAGATACCATCTTCATCCTACACCTCTCACGGATTGATAAACCTTAGGTCATCCACTTGAGGTAAAATTGCTACTGTCCTACAAAACTCTGCTCTTGGAGGCCCAACACGTGTCTACAAGAATAAAGTTGCATAGTAGACATACGTCACGCCAACTATTGCTTCTACAACTATCGCTAACGCATAGTGATAAAGTAAAGCAATTACATGGCGCTTGCATTTCATACACAAAAGAGACAACCCTAAGGCTCCTGCCGGTTGTCTATATTACAAAACATGATCATCTCATACATCAACATATATCACATCATATCTTGACCATATCACATCACAACATGCCCTGCAAAAACAAGTTAGACGTCCTCTACCTTGTTGTTGCAAGTATTACATGGCTGCTACGGGCTTCATCAAGTTTTTTGTTTTAACCTTCTTCAAGGACCGGCCGTAGTCAAATTTGATTCAACTAAAGTAGGAGAAACAGACACCCGCAGTTTACTATTTTAACCTTCTTCAAGGACCGGCCTTAGTCAAATTTGATTCAACTAAAGTAGGAGAAACAGACACTCGCCAGCCACCTTTTATGCAAAACTAGTTGCATGTCAGTCAGTGGTACCGGTCTCATGTGCGTGGACATGTAAGGTTGGTCCAGGCCACTTCATCCCACAATACCGCTGAATCAAAATAAGACATTGGTGGTAAGCAGTATGACTATCACCGCCCACAACTCTTTGTGTTCTACTCATGCATATCATCTACGCGTAGACCTGGCTCAGATGCCACTGTTGGGAAATGTTGCATGGAAAACAAAAAAAATCTACGCACACACAAGATCTATCCCTGGAGATGCATAGCAATGAGAGTGGGAGAGTGTGTCTACGTACCCTTGTAGACCGTAAGCGGAAGTGTTTACCAATGCGGTTGATGTAGTCAAACTTCTTCGTGCTCCAACCGATCAAGTACCGAACGTACGACACCTCCGCGTTCTGCACACGTTCAACTCGGTGACGTCCTCCGCCTCCTTGATCCAGCAAGTCGGTGAGGTAGTAGATGAGTTCCGGCAGCACAACGGCGTGGTGACGGTGATGGTGAAGTGATCTTCGTAGGGCTTCTCCTAAGCACTACGAAAATATGACCGGGGGTGTAAACGGCGGAGGGGGAGCCGCACACGGCTAGGCAATTGTCTGTTATGTGCTAGGCGCCCCCTCCCACGTATATATAGGTGGGAGGGAGGGAGGAGCAGCCAAGGGGGGCGCCCAAGTAGGGGAAATCCTACTTGGGGTCTCTCCCAAGCTGCGCCCCTTTCCTTTTTTGCAGCACGGGAGGAAGGAAGGAGGAGGTGCCTCCCCCCCTTTCATTTCTCTCCTAAGGAGGGAAAGGTAGGAGGGGCCACCCCTCCCCTTTCCTTCGCCTTGGGGCCGGCCAGCCATGGGAGGGGCGCACCGGCCCCCTTGTGGGCTGGTCTGTCTCCTCCTTTGGCCCATAAGGCCCATATCATCCCGAGGGGTGCCCGGAACCCCTTCCGGTGACCCGATAACTTCCCGGTACGTCCCAAAACACTTCCGGTGTCCAAATACCATCGTCCTATATATCAATCTTTACCTCTCGGCCATTTTGGGACTCCTCGTCATGTCTGTGATCTCATCTGGGACTCTGAACAACATTTAGTCACCAAATCATACAACTCATATAACATTATATCGTCAACGAACGTTAAGCGTGCGGACCCTATGGGTTCGAGAACTATGTAGACACCGAGACACCTCTCCGGTTAATAACCAATAGCGGAACCTGGATGCCCATATTGGCTCCTACATATTCTACGAAGATCTTTATAGGTCGAACCGTAATGACAACATACGTAATTCCCTTTGTCTATCGGTATGTTACTTGCCCGAGATTCGATCATCGGTATTTCCATACCTAGTTCAATCTCATTATCGGCAAGTCTCTTTACTCGTTCCGTAATACATCACCTCGTGACTAACTCCTTAGTCATTTTCTTGCAAGCTTATGATGTGTATTATTGAGAGGGCCTAGAGATACCTCTCCGATACTCAGAGTGACAAATCTTAATCTCGATCTATGCCAACTCAACAAACACCTTCGGAGATACCTGTAGAGCATCTTTATGATCACCCAGTTACATTGTGATGTTTGATAGCACACAAGGCATTCCTCCGGTATCTGGGAGTTGCATAATCTCATAGTCGAAGGAATATGTATTTCACATGAAGAAAGCAATAGCAATAAACTAAACGATCAATATGCTAAGCTAACAGATGGGTCTTGTCCATCACATCATTATCCTAATGATGTGATCTCATTATGAAATGACAACACATGTCCATGGTTAGGAAACCTTAACTATCTTTGATCAACGAGCTAGTCTAGTAGAGGCTTATTGTGGACACGGTATTTGTTTATGTATTCGCACATGTATTTAAGTTTCCGATCAATACAATTCTAGCATAAATAATAAACCTTCATCATGATTTAGGTAATATAATAATAGCCATTTGATTATTGCCTCTAGGGCATATTTCCATCAGTCTCCCACTTGCACTAGAGTCAATAATCTAGTTCACATCACCATGTGATTAACACCCATAGTTCACATCGCCATGTGACCAACACCCAAAGAGTTTACTAAAGTCAATAATTTAGTTCACATCGCCATGTGATTAACACCCAAAGAGTACTAAGGTGTGATCATGTTTTTCTTGTGAGAGAAGTTTAGTCAACGGGTCTATCACATTCAGATCCGTATGTATTTTGCAAATTTCTATGTCTACAATGCTATGCATGGAGCTACTGTAGCTAATTGCTCCCACTTTCAAAACTTGCATCGACGTAACTCTTTACGATGAACTCTTTATCACCTCCATAACCGAGAAATATTTCCTTTGTCCTCTTAGGTAACTAAGGATAATTTTGACCGATGTACAGTGATCTACTCCTGGATCACCATTGTACCCCCTTGCCAAACATATTGGCAAGGTACACAATAGGTCTGGTACACAACATGGCATATTTTATAGAACCTATAGCCGAGGCATAGGGAATGACTTTCATTCTCTCTCTATCTTCTGCCGTGGTCGGGTTTTGAGTCTTACTCAACTTCACACCTTACAATACAGGCTAGAACTCCTTCTTTGACTGATCCATTTTGAACTCCTTCAAAATCTTGACAAGGTATGTACTCATTGAAAATCTTATCAAGCGCCTTGATCTATCTCTATAGATCTTGATGCCTAATATGTAAGCAGCTTCACCGAGGTCTTTCATTGAAAAAATTCTTATTCAAGTATCCTTTCATGATATCCAGAAATTCTATATCAGTAATATGTCATCCACATATAATATCAGAAATGCTACAGAGCTCCCACTCACTTTCTTGTAAATACAGACTTCACCATAAGTCTGTATAAAACCATATGCTTTGGTCACCTCATCAAAGCATATATTCCAACTCCGAGATGCTTGCACCAGTCCATAGATGGATCACTGGAGTTTGCACACTTTTTTAGCACCTTTAGGATCGACAAAACCTTCTGGTTGCATCATATACAACTCTTCTTTAAGAAATCCATTAAGGAATGCAGTTTTGACGTCCATTTGCCAGATTTCATAATTATAAAATGCGGCAATTGCTAACATGATTCAGACTGACTTAAGCACCACTATAGGTGAGAAAGTCTCATCGTAGTCAACCCCTTGAACTTGTCGAAAACCTTTCGCGACAAGTCGAGCTTTGTAGATGGTGACATTACCATCAGCGTCTGTCTTCTTCTTAAAGATCCATTTATTATCAATGGCTTGCCGATCATCGGGCAAGTCCACCAAAGTCCACACTTTGTTCTCATACATGGATTCCATCTCAGATTTCATGGCCTCAAGCCATTTATCGGAATCTGGGCTCATCATAGTTTCTTCATAGTTCGTAGGTTCGCCATGGTCTAATAACATGACTTCCATGACAGGATTACCATACAACTCTGGTGCGTAACGTGCTCTGTTCGACCTACGAGGTATAGTAGTAACTTGATCCGAAGTTTCATGATCATCATCATTAGCTTCCTCTCTAGTTTTTTTGAATATTTACTGTGAGGCAAAGCCCCACAACCCTTTATTAAAGAAAGCACAACTGTACAAATAAATTACAGACTATACAAGGAATGAAAAGGAAAAGAGTCTACCTATGGCTAAACAACCCTACCTGCTTTACAACAAAGAATCAACCCAATCCAAATATTCCATGCTGCTGTTAGCATAACTTCAAAGAAGAAAGGGTGCATGAAGCTGGACCTAGCATGCATGATACATTGCAGAATATCTGAGCCTCCAGACCAATCAATGCCCAAGTAACTCCAGACTCTACAGCTGAAGGTGCAGGTAAAAAACAGATGGATTCTATCCTCATACACCAGCTCACTGCAAATGAGACATAGATTGTCATCCTGGTTTGAGCGCCAGTGTCTCATAACCAACATGTCCTTGGTGTTAAGTCTGTCAAAGAATAATAGCCAGCCGAACACCTTGATCTTCATGGTGCACTTACTCTGCCATAGCCATTTGCAAGGTTGTATTGTAGGTAGGTGTGAGTGCATGATCATGTAGAAACTTTTGGCAGTGTATCCTCCTGATTGACCAGGCCATATCCAAACATCAGGTATAGCGGGGTCTCTGTCTAACTACATGATCCAACCTTCCAGCATGTGTAACTCAGCAGCAACCTCATGAGAAAGAGGCAAATAAAACATAGAGAAAAGATCCTGGGATTGAAGAAATTCCTGCACAGAGATCCTATCATTATTGACAAATGAAAACAACATTGGCAATCTCCAACATAGGGGTCTAGCAGAGTCCCCAATGTGCCAAGAATCTGTCCAGAACAGAGCAGAATCACCCATGTTGATATGAGTTGAGGCAATAGCAGTATAAGCCTCATGCAGCTTCAGAACATCCCTCCACCAGAAAGATCCAGCATGAGCTGTTGCCTGTGGAACCCCATGATCATAGTAACTGTTCCAAATCAGGGTCACCCAAGGAACATCAACCTTGTTATAGAATTTGTGAAGATGCTTGATAAGAAGTCCTTTATTCTGGATGTTCAGATTAATAATACCTAAACCCCTTTATCTCTTGGCCTGCAAACCAGCTCCCAAGCAGCCAGAGACTGTTTTGGAGCATCAATATTACCCCTCCAAAGACATTGCCTGAGGATTCTGTCTAGCTGCTTAATTATCCCTGCTGGAATATTGAGGCTGCACAGAAAGTATATTGGCAGAGAGGTCAGGACTGAGGTAAGAAGCTGCAAGCAAGAGCCTTGATTCAGCATAGAAGAGCTTGCAGTTAACCTCCTCTCAAGACTGTCAACTAAGGGCATGAGGTCAATGATCCTTGGCCTTGTAGTTCCCAAAGGCAATCCAAGATAAGTAAATGGGAGCTGGCCAATTTTACAACCAAGAATAGCAGCTAGTCTAGCAGCCTCCTCATCAGTCATATTCAATGGAATCATTGAGGATTTAGCAAAGTTGACCTTTAAACCTGTGGATTGTTGGAAGGTAAGCAGCATGTTCTTGAGGGCAACAAGCTCATCATCCTTAGCTGCAAGAAATAGGATCGTGTCATCCGCATATTGAATTATGGGAAACTCTCTGTCATGTGTTTGAATAGGCAATGAGAGCGTGCCATGCTCCAGCATTTGGTTGACCATAGACTGCAACAGATCTGCTGCGATGACAAACAACAGAGGTGATAGTATGGTTACGACGTTCGACACACCATTACGCTGTGGTGTTCCAAGTGGCGTGAGTTGTGAAACAATTCCACATTGTTTTAAATGAAGGCCAAACTCGTAACTCAAATATTCGCCTCCGCGATCAGATCGTAGAAACTTTATTTTCTTGTTACGATGATTCTCCACTTCACTCTAAAATTCTTTGAACTTTTCAAATGTTTCGGACTTGTGTTTCATCAAGTAGATATACCCATACCTACTCAAATCATCTGTGAAGATGAGAATGGATAACATATATACACACATTAAAACAGAACATATAAGAACGAAAAACATAGTACATACATTGAAACAGAGCAATAAACATGGCAATATTATGATTGTTGTGAAAACATAGCGATCCACGTCGAAACGACTCAACAAAATAAAATGCGTCCATGACTAGCAGCACTTGCCTACGGAAGCTCTTGGCTCTGCCTGAACTCCTGCAGGAGTTTGTCCAAGCGGTCGACACACTCGCGATACATCTGGAGCACGATCTTGAGCTCCAAGTTGGCTATTTCATCGGACATCACCAGCTCGACGATGCAATGGCCATGTTCCTCTACTGCGCCCAGGTGGACACCTGGGCGAAGGAGGCGGTTGAGCCTATTGACCAGCGTGTTGGCACCGAGCGGGTCGTGGACAAGGCGAACGTCGCGACCCATGCGAACGGCACGGCGGGCGTCCGGTGCAAGTACAGCGTGGCCGACCTCTGGTGCAAGTATGATGCAGACGACCTCTACCCACTCCTGGCGAGGAATGGAGGTACTGATGGGACGTGTACCCAGTGCGACACCCTGTCGATAGCAGGCAAGCGTCAATGGATCCGCTCTTGCTGTGGCGCGCCGCGCCTATTGCTCTACAGCGCTCCAACAGTCTTGCTGTGCGGCGAGCCGCAGCCTATTGGCACGGATGCGCCTAGCTTACTCTGCGGCGCACCATCAATCATGTTGTGTAGTGAGCTACAGCCTCTCGGTGCTGACATGCCTATCTTAATCCGCGGCGCTGAAGCATCATGCGCCAAGGGTCTGCTCAACCCTGGCGATGATGCGCAGCACATCGTCGTCCATCACGTTGCCGGGGAGCGCCTCGGCCTTGACGGGTTGTGGCGCCTTCTCGTTTTCCTCGTCGAGGGGGTTGATAGCAGAGGTGCCGCTTCGGTGGGTTGGCATTCTTGCAAAAGGTGGATGTGCTACATGTTGTGCTCTTTGCCTGATACGTCTCCAACGTATCTATAATTTATGAATTATTCATGCCATGTTTATAACAATTTTATATGATTTTGGTATGATTTGATTAGAACTAACCCGGACTAACAATGTTTTCAGCAGAACTACCGTGGTATCATTTTTTGTGCAGAAATAAAAGTTTTTAGAATGGGCTGAAAATTTACGGTGACTTTTTATGGACCAAAAGAGACCCCCAAAGCACCGGAGCTGGCCAGGAAGTGACCGAGGAGGCCACAAGCCTGGGGGCGCGCGCCCCGAGCTTGTCGGCCCCTCGGGCACACCCATGACCTGTTACCAATGCTAATTCTTATAAATATAGAAACCTCTAAAAAGAACCCTAATCGGAAGTTCCGCCGCCGCAAGCCTCGGTAGCCACAAAAACCAATCGGGAGCCTGTTCCGGCACCCTGCCGGAGGGGGAAACCATCACCGAAGGCCATCTTCATCATCCCGGCGATCTCCATGACGAGGAGGGAGTAGTTCACCCTCGGGGCTGAGGGTATGTACCAGTAGCTATGTGTTTGATCTCTTTCTCTCGTGTTCTTGATTTGGCACGATCTTGATGTACCGCGAGCTTTGTTACTATAGTTGGATCATATGGTGTTTCTCCCTCTCTATCTTCTTGTGATGAATTGAGTTTTATCTTTGAGGTTTCGTTATGTTGGATTGATTACTGGATTTGAGAACACTTGATGTATGTCTTGCGATAGGATATCTATGGTGACAATGGGATGTTCTATTGATTCACTTGATGTATGCTTTGGCACTCAACTCGCGGATTCCCGAGGTGAAATTTTGGTAATCTATGCATAGGGGTTGATACACGTTTTCATCCTACGTTCTCCAATAGAAACTTTGGAGTGATTCTTTGTTGCACATTGACGGATTGTTATATGATTCAATTATGTTATCATTGTTGAGAGAATTTGCACTAGTGAAAGTATGAACCCTAGGCCATGTTTTCAAGCATTGCAATACCGTTTTCGTTCACTTTTGTTACTAGATACCTTGTTGTTTTTATATTTTCATATTACAAAAACCTATATCTACTATCCATATTATACTTGCATCACCATCTCTTCGTCGAACTAGTGCACATATACAATTTACAATTGTATTGGGTGTGTTGGGGACACAAAATACTCTTTGTTATTTGGTTGCAGGGTTGTTTGAGAGAGACCATGTAACATCCCAAATTTTCAATTTGGTATGTTATACATAGATCATCATTGCATATCATATTTTATTGCATTCTAACAAATCCTCGATAAATCCTAAGCAACTCAAGGACCCTCGGAGAGAGTTGGGGATTTTCTTGAATTTTCATATTTGATTTTCATCAAGTAATAAAACGAGGATTTTGGTTTTAATTATTTTTCTCTTCGAAAAATATTTCATTTAAAAATAAATGAGAGGAGAAAATATGACTTCTCCAAAACAATTGAAATACTGGAGGAAAAATGTTAAAATCATTTATTGGATTTTATTCGGATTTTATTTGCAATTTTAATTGCATTAAAAATATTGCATGTTTTCAAAAAATTATTTTTGTGTCAAAAAATGTTCACCCTATTCTAGATTTTCTAACTAGACGGGGAAAATTTATTTTATCTTTTTTGGACTTTTATTTATTTTTCTATGAATATTTTTCCGCGGAACGTATTTAAAAAAAAAACTACGCGCCGCCCGACCGGGCCGAGGCCCAGCCGAGCGCCGGCCCATCCCGCCCCGTCGTCCTCTCCGCGTACAGGAGCGCCGCCGCCGCCGTGTCCGGCTTGGACGCGGGAGCACCCCGCCGCCTGCCCCTTCCCCAAGCCACCGCACCCCCCCTCTCATAAATAGCGCCGCCCCCCCCCTCTTCTCTCACCCCGCCGCCGCCCGCACTTGCCCGCCCCGCCGTCACCGGAGCCGAGCTCGAGGCCGCCGCCGCCGCCGTTTGCCGCCCCCTCGCCCTCCCCCGAGCCCGCCGAGCCCCGCCGCCCTCGCCGCCCCTCGCCGGAGCAGCCGAAGCCCCGCCGGAGCCCCGCCCCCGACGAGGTACCTCGCCGCCGTTCGTTGCCGGTTTTTGTTTAAAAAAAACCCTAGATCGGTTTTTTTCGGTTTTGTTATTTTGTGAGTGTTCACCGACTCGTTCGTTTTAACAAACGCGTTCGTCGGTTTTTCTCTGTTAACGAACGTCCGTTCTTTAACCGTTCGTCCGTTTTTCTTTTTCGTCGGATTTTTCCGCGATTATTTCAGATTCGATTTCTGATCGAATCTTCGTTTCTGTTTAACTTTTCGCTCGTTTATCGGAATCAGGCGATTCAAGCTCCTAGAGTTTCGTCTCGAAATTCTCTTTCCGTTTAACCTACTCAAACTAGTTTTTGCTACTGTAAAATTTGACCTAGATCCAGATTAGTAAACGAAGCTTGTTTCTTTCGCCGTTTGACTTTCGTTGCTTCGTTCGAGTTGATTCTTTTTGCAAACCGGAGTTCTTAAGTTGAACTTTCTGGTTGGATCTTGCATCGCATTCATACATATCAAGGGGATTTGTAAACAAGTTTAAGATGTCCACCCAAGTTCTCAAAACCCCTATGTTAGTAACCTCGCCAGGAGCAGAGTATATGGCCAGCCAAGGATGTTTTCAGATACCATTGGCCATTGGTAGGCATGTTTTCCCCTCAGACCTCATAGTTTTGGAGTCGCAAGGTTTGGATGTGATTTTGGGAATGGATTGGCTATCTTTGTATGAAGGAAACATCGATTCTGCCAGCAAGGCGATTTTGCTTACCACCCTGGAAGGAAAAAAAGGATCAAGTATGTATCCCGGCATATGCCGAAGAGGACTCAAGTGAATTCCTTATCAGGAGTTGTACAGGAGGAAGTACCAGTGGTGAAGGATTACCCGGATGTATTTCCAGAAAACTTGCCAGGCATGCCACCAGATAGAGACATTGAGTTCTTGATTAAACTTTTGCCAGGCACAGGACCAATATCTAAGAGACCGTACAGGATGCCCACAAAGGATTTGGAGGAAATTAAGAAGCAGATCAAGGAGTTACTGGATAAAGGCTATATTCGCCCAAGTTCGTCACCTTGGGGATCACTAGTACTTCTAGTGGAGAAGAAAGATGGATCGCTGAGGATGGTTGTTGATTACCGTGGATTGAATGAAGTGACCATCAAAAACAAGTACCCACTGCCAATGATCAATGATTTGTTTGACCGCCTACAAGGAGCTAAAGTATTTTCCAAGATCGATCTACGATCAGGATACCATCAGTTAAAGATTCGAGAGCAGGATATACCTAAGACGGCATTTACCACCAGATATGGACTGTATGAGTATACCGTTATGTCATTTGGTCTGACTAACGCACCTGCCTATTTCATGAACCTGATGAACAAAGTGTTTATGGAGTTTTTGGATAAGTTCGTCGTGGTGTTCATTGACGATATTTTAGTCTTTTCCAAGAATGAGGAAGAGCATGAGGAGCATTTACGATTGGTACTTGAGAAGCTCAGAGAACATCAGCTATACGCCAAGTTCAGCAAGTGTGAATTTTGGCTGAAAGAAGTTGGATTCCTTGGACATGTTATTTCTGGAGAAGGAATAGCAGTAGACCCTGCCAAGGTTGACACAGTGACAAGTTGGGAATCACCCACGACAGTTGGAGAAATCCGGAGTTTTCTTGGACTTGCAGGATACTACCGGAGATTCATCGAGAATTTCTCGAAGATTGCTAAGCCCATGACTGAGCTATTGAAGAAGGACACCAAATTCAATTGGACTGAGGAATGTGAAGCTAGTTTCCAAGAGTTGAAGAAACGATTGGTTACATCACCAGTGTTGATTCTGCCAGATCAACGCAAGGATTATGAAGTTTATTGCGACGCTTCTCGTCGAGGACTTGGAGCAGTGCTTATGCAGGAAGGAAGAGTTGTATCATATGCTTCATGACAACTTAAACCCCATGAGAAGGATTATGCTACGCATGATTTGGAGTTAGCAGCCGTGGTGCATGCATTGAAGACATGGAGACATTTTCTCATCGGAAACCATTGTGAGGTGTATACAGATCACAAGAGTTTGAAGTATATTTTCACGCAGAAGGAATTAAATCTCAGACAGAGGAGATGGTTGGAGCTCATAAAGGACTATGATATGAGATTGCATTATCACCCAGGAAAGGCTAACGTAGTAGCAGACGCATTGAGCCGCAAGAGTCATGTCAACACCCTCATGACAGGAGAGTTACCTCAGGAGTTAGCCGAGGACCTTCGCGAGCTATGTTTGGAGATAGTCCCAAGAGGCTATTTAGCGACACTGGAGATTCAGTCTACTTTGATGGAAAGGATCAGAGAAGCTCAGAAGACAGACAAGGAGATTGAAGAGATAAAGGAGAAGATGAGCAAAGGAAAAGCCAAGGGATTTCATGAGGATGAGCACGATACCTTATGGTTTGAGGACCGCGTATATGTGCCAAATGATCCGGAGATCAGGAAGTTGATTTTGCAAGAAGCCCATGATTCACCGTACTCGATTCACCCAGGGAATACCAAGATGTATTTGGATCTGAAGAATACTTTCCGGTGGACCGGAATGAAGAAGGATATTGCAGAATATGTAGCAGTTTGTGATGTATGTCAGAGAGTAAAGGCAGAGCATCAGAAGCCAGCAGGATTGCTACAACCATTGCCGATACCCGAATGGAAGTGGGATAAAATAGGCATGGATTTTATCACAGGGTTACCCAGGACTCGATCAGGCTATGACTCAATATGGGTTGTAGTCGACCGTTTGACGAAAGTGGCTCATTTCATTCCAGTGAAGACCACTTACACCAGTGCTAAGTTGGCAAAGATATACATGACCAGGATTGTATGTTTGCATGGAGTTCCGAGGACCATTGTATCAGACAGAGGAACCCAATTTACCTCGAAGTTTTGGAAGCAGTTACATGAAACATTGGGAACCAGGCTAGAATTTAGCACAGCTTTTCACCCGCAGACAGATGGACAGACCGAGAGAGTCAACCAGATTTTGGAGGACATGTTGAGAGCTTGTGCACTAGATTATGGATCTAGTTGGGACGACAACTTGCCATATGTGGAGTTTTCTTATAACAACAGTTATCAGACCAGTTTGAAGATGGCCCCTTTCGAAGCCTTGTACGGAAGGAGGTGTAGAACACCGTTGTTATGGGACGAAGTTGGAGACCGTCAGTTGTTTGGACCAGATTTGATTAAGGAGTCTGAACAGAAAGTGAGGTTGATTCGCGATAGGCTCAAGGTAGCCCAGTCCAGGCAGAAGAGTTATGCTGATTCTAAACGAAAGGAGACAGTTCACGAAGTCGGAGATAGAGTGTATCTTCGAGTATCACCACTTCGAGGAGTGAAGCGCTTCGGAGTTAAGGGAAAGTTAGCACCCCGTTTTATCGGACCATACAAAGTTGTGGAATGTATGGGAGAGGTTGCCTACAAGCTGGAATTGCCCGAAGGATTGTCTGAAGTTCATGATGTATTTCACGTTTCCTAGTTGAAGAAGTGCCACGCAGTGATGGCTGAGATACCACTGAGAGATACTGTGCCACTGGAAGCAATTCAACTGGAAAGTGATTTGACCTATGAGGAGAAACCAGTTAAGATTCTTGGGTATGCCAGCCGAGTTACCCGCAGTAAGGTTATCATGTTTTGCAAAGTCCAGTGGAGTCACCACACGGAAGATGAAGCCACCTAGGAGCGAGAGGAAGATCTACGGAAGGACCACTCCCACCTGTTTTCTAGCCAACCCGAATCTCGAGGGCGAGATTCATCTTAAGGGGGGTAGGTTTGTAACATCCCAAATTTTCAATTTGGTATGTTATACATAGATCATCATTGCATATCATATTTTATTGCATCCTGACAAATCCTCGATAAATCCTAAGCAACTCAAGGACCCTCGGAGAGAGTTGGGGATTTTCTCGAATTTTCATATTTGATTTTCATCAAGTAATAAGACGAGGATTTTGGTTTTAATTATTTTTCTCTCCGAAAAATATTTCATTTAAAAATAAATGAGAGGAGAAAATATGACTTCTCCAAAACAATTGAAATACTGGAGGAAATTGCATTAAAAATATTGCATGTTTTCAAAAAATTATTTTCGTGTCAAAAATGTTCACCCTATATAGATTTTCTAACTAGTCGGGGAAAATTTATTTTATCTTTTTTGGACTTTTATTTATTTTTCTACGAATATTTTTCCACGGAACGTATTTAAAAAAAACTGCGCGCCGCCCGACCGGGCCGAGGCCCAGCCGAGCGCCGGCCCATCCCGCCCCGTTGTCCTCTCCGCGTACATGAGCACCGCCGCCGCCGTGTCCGGCTTGGACACGGGAGCACCCCGCCGCCTGCCCCTTCCCCAAGCCACCGCACCCCCCCCCCTCTCATAAATAGCGCCGCCCCCCTCTTCTCTCACCCCGCCGCCGCCCGCACTTGCCCGCCCCGCCGTCGCCGGAGCCGAGCTCGAGGCCGCCGCCGCCGCCGTTTGCCGCCCCCTCGCCCTCCCCCGAGCCCGCCGAGCCCCGCCGCCCTCGCCGCCCCTCGCCGGAGCCCCGCCCCTGACGAGGTACCTCGCCGCCGTTCGTTGCCGGTTTTTGTTTAAAAAAAACCCTAGATCGGGTTTTTTTCGGTTTTATTATTTTGTGAGCGTTCACCGACTCGTTCGTTTTAACGAACGCGTTCGTCGGTTTTTCTCTATTAACGAACGTCCGTTCTTTAACCGTTCGTCCGTTTTTCTTTTTCGTCGGATTTTTCCGCGATTATTTCAGATTCGATTTCTGATCGAATCTTCGTTTCTGTTTAACTTTTCGCTCGTTTATCGGAATCAGGCGATTCAAGCGCCTAGAGTTTCGTCTCGAAATTCTCTTTCCGTTTAACCTACTCAAACAAGTTTTTGCTACTGTAAAATTTGACCTAGATCCAGATTAGTAAACGAAGCTTGTTTCTTTCGCCGTTTGACTTTCGTTGCTTCGTTCGAGTTGATTCTTTTTGCAAACCGGAGTTCTTAAGTTGAACTTTCTGGTTGGATCTTTCATTCGAGTTTTACCTGTGCAATAGATGAGTACTTATTGTTTGCTTGTTTGTTTGGGATAGAGTACCCGGAGTGTGCCGCTTGTTACTTCGAATCGCTAGGTTTCGCGGATCATCAGCAAGGCAAGTAACACTTTGATCATACCTTCCATACCCAGTTTTATTGCATTAGATTATTCCTCAAACAATTGCATGATTAGGATCTAATTAAATTGTGGGTATTGGGAAGTAGTTGAGGTAGTACCTATTACCTGTTCTTTTATCAAACCCTTGGGAGTTACTTCTACGTTGCTATTATATTGCCATGCTATGCTCGTAGACGTGGATTGGGTTTGAGTGATATTCATGACAGATGTGAGATTGTTAATAATGGTTTACCTAAGGTGGCAACTAAAACTCACATCTGGGTGGATTGAGGCACCTGGAGAATCCAGTGTTGTCTGTATATATAAGGACCGCCACCCAGGCTCAAAGGGATCATAAGATTATTCATGCTGGAAACTTCCGTGTGAAGCCACAAGCTATTATGGGCTCTAGCATAGTTGAGTAAGTTGTGGGAAACCTTTCCATGATGGGCTAGCAGATGTAGGGGATTGTAGGTGTATCGGCCTATCTATCGGTTAAGGGGACCTCTTCGGAAAGACTGTGTCTCGGTCATCCGTTTCTCAAACATCATGCAGTGCGAGAATCAAGCGGAGGCGATCGAGTCTTATGGGGAAAAGTGCGCAAACCTCTGCAGAGTGTACAAACCAATCATGGTTAGCCGTGTCCCCGGTTATGGACAATTTGAGTATCTAGTACCTGGATTATCATTTGAATCTCATCACCATGTTACTTCTAATTAAATTTTGTTGGGTTATTGATGATACTTAATTGGGATTGAGATGCTGTCAACCATCTCAATGTTTCACAACCACCATGATAGTTAAATAAAATTTATTCCTTTGCAGTAGGGAAAAATTGGCTTTTCGCAAAAATTTAACCATAGAGCTTTCCACCAGCCATATATGCATGTATTATAGCATTATTATTGTTCATTATTCTCTATGTGTTACTTTGCCAGCATATTCCATGTGCTGACCCGTTTTCGGGCTGCAATGTTTCATGTTGCAGACTTTTCAGACGACGAGTAAGGTGCCTTAGGTCATGGTCTTATACTCAGTGATGCCGCTGGAGTTGATGGACTCACTTATCTTCCAAGTCTTCCGCTGTTATCGTTTTTAGATGGCCTTAAGCCATATTTATCATACTTAATATCTTTGGAGATATTCGATGTAATAAGTGTGTGATTGCTACTCTGTTATAAATCCTCCATTTGTACTATGCGTGTCAGCATTACTGATCCAGGGATGACACTGGTGCACAGCAGCACAGACCATTTGAGGTCTGGTCGCTACAGACCATCTTCATCCTCTGCCTCCCACGGATTGATAGACCTTAGTTCATCCACTTGAGGGAAATTTGCTACTTTCCTACAAAACTCTGTGCATGGAGGCCCAACTAGAGTCTAAAAGAAGAAGGTTGCGTAGTAGACATCAAGCTCTTTTCCAACGCCATTGTCGGGGAGGTTCTACATCAAGCCTACCAAGTACCCATTGATGCGACTTGAAGCTACATCGATATTTCCCCAAAGAGGAAGGGATGATGCAGCACAACGACGGTAGGTATTTCCCTCAGTGATGAGACCAAGGTTATCGAACCAGTAGGAGAACAAAGCAACAACACATAAACGACACCTACAAACAAATAACAACGACTTGCAACCTGACGTATTAAAGGGGCCGTCAATCCCTTTCGGGTAACGGTGCCAGAAAGTGGCAAAACGGACGTGAATAAATTGTACTCCCTCCATTCCTAAATATTTGTCTTTCTAGAGATTTCAACAAGTGACTACATACGAAGCAAAATAAGTGAATCTACACTCTAAAATATGTCTATATACATCCGTATGTGATAGTCCATTTGAAATCTCTAAAAGACAAATATTTGGGAACGGAGGGAGTGGGTAAATTGAGTAGATCGAACGCAAAATAAAATAAATAAGAATAAATTGCAGCAACGTATTTTTGGTTTAATAGATCTGAAAATAAAAGGCAAATAAAATAGATCACAAAGGCAAATATATTAAAGAAGAGACCCGGGGGCCGTAGATTTCACTAGTGGCTTCTCTCGAGAAAAATAGCAAACGGTGGGTGAACAAATTACTGTTGGGCATTGATAGAACTTCATATAATCATGACTATATCCAGGCAATGATCATTATATAGGCATCACATCCAAGATTAGTAGACCGACTCCTGCCTACATCTACTACTATTACTCCACACATCGACCGCTATCTAGCATGCATCTAGTGTATGAAGTTCATGGAGAAACGCAGTAATCCAATAAGAACGATGACATGATGTAGACAAGATCTATCTATGTAGAGATAGACCCCGTCATTTTACCCTTAGTAGCAACGATACATACGTGTCGGTTCCCCTTCTGTCACTGGGATCAAGCACCGTAAGATCGAACCCACTACAAAGCACCTCTTCCCATTGCATGATAAATAGATCAAGTTAGCCAAACAAAACCCAAATATCGGAGAAGAAATATGAGGCTATAAGCAATCATGCATATAAGAGATCAAGAAGATTCAAATAACTTTCATGGATAAAAAGATAGATCTGATCATAAACTCAAAGTTCATCCGATCCCAATAAACACACCGCAAAAAGAGTTACATCATATGGATCTCCAAGAGACCATTGTATTGATAATCAAACTAGAGAGAGAGGAAGCCATCTAGCTACTAACTATGGATCCGAAGGTCTACAAAGAACTACTCACGCATCATCGGAGAGGCACCAATGGAGGTGGTGAACCCCTCGGTGATGGTGTCTAGACTAGATCTGGTGTTCTGGACTCTGCGGCAGTTGGAATTGATTTTCGTCGACTCCCCTAGGGTTTCTGGAATAGTAGGGTATTTATAGAGCAAAGAGGCGGTCCAGGGGACAACCGAGGTGGGCACAACCGAGGTGGGCACAACCTACCAGGGTGCGCCTAGGCCTCCTTGCGCACCCTGGTGGGTTGTGCTCCCTTCGCAGCACCCCCCAGGCGCTGCCTTGGCCCATTGGGTGTCTTCTGGTCCAAAAAAATCTCCAAAAAGTTTTGCTGCGTTTGGACTCCGTTTGGTATTGATTTCCTGCGACGTAAAAAACATGCAGAAACAGCAACTGGCACTTGGCACTATGTCAATAGGTTAGTACCAAAAATAATATAAAATGATTATAAAACATCCAAGATTGATAATATAACAACATGGAACAATCAAAAATTATAGATACGTTGGAGATGTATCAGCATCCGCAAGTTTAATTCCTGCTCGTCCTCGAGTAGGTAAATAATAAAAATAGAATTTTTGATGTTGAATGTTGCCTAACATGTCATCTCACATTCTTTTTCTTTATAGCATGGACATTTGGCCTTTTATATTATTCAAAGCAATAGTCTAGTTTTGACATGATAACTTAAATACTCAAGCATACCAACAAGCAACCATCTCTTTCAAAATATCAACACTAAAATAAGCTATCCCTAGCCCATTATGCTCAATCACTGATCCATTCATGAAACACACTCGCATATTAACTACACCCAATGCTCAAGTACGATCATAGTGCCTCCTAGTTGGTGCTTTATAAGAGAGGGTGGAGACTCAAATTCAAAATAAAAATTGCATAAAGTAAAAGAAAAGCCCTTCGCGGAGGGAAGTACGGATTTGTAGAGGTGCCAGAGCTCAAAGCGAAAATTGTGAGATAAAAACATTTTGAGAGGCATACTTTTCCCACCAACGAAAATGACTTAGAGTTCCCAACACTTTCCATGCTAGATATATCATAGGCGGTTCCCAGAAATTAAAGTTTATTCCTTTTTCAACCATACTTTCACTTTCCATGGCTAGCCGTATCCACGGGTGCCCTCCATACCAACACTTTCCAAGGAATTTATTATTTGACAACATAAAGTAAATTCATTTTTCATTTCGGGACTAGGCATCCCTAATACCTTTGCCTTACTCTCGTGCAATTACAAGTGAATAAACACTCATCGTGACAATAACACATCTAGCATGGAAAATATTAGCCACCCCTCACCGCCTTGTTAGCGGTACAGGCACACAAAAGAGAAATGTATTTTGAATATTAGAGATGGCACATAAAAATTTGCTTAGAATGGCAAAAGAATACCGCATATAGGTAGGTATGGTGGACTCATGTGGCAAAACTGGTTTAAAGGATTTTGGATGCACAAGTAGTGATCATACTTAGTGTAAAATGAAGGCTAGCAAAAGATTGAGAAGCGACCAACCAAGAAACGAATAATCTCATAAGCGAGCATTAAACACCGAATAATGCACCACAAGTAGGATATAACTTCATTGCATAATTATTGACTTTCGTGCTCGCATAGGGAATCACAAACCTTAACACCGATATTCTTACTAAAGCAAAATTACTCATCAACATGACTCACATATCCCATCATCATATCTCAAAACTATTACTAAGAATCAAGTTTATTTTGTCCAAGGATCTTCATGAAAGTTTTTATTATATCCTTCTTGGATATCTATCACTTTGGGACTAATATTCATATGTTGCTTTTGAAAAGCTCAAACAAATATAAGTGAAGATCATGAGCATAATTATTCTTTCTCTCAAATTAATTTAAGTGAAACAAGAGAGAATTTCTTGAAAATTTTAATAACTCTAAAATAAATCTAAGTGAAGCAAGAGAGCATTTCTTCATAAATACTAAAGCACACCGTGCTCAAAAAGATATAAGTGAAGCACTAGAGCAAGTCCATAGCTCATAAAAATTTAAGTGAAGCATAGGGAGCAATTCTAACAAGTCATGACATAATTTTGGCTCTCTCAAATAGGTGTTTCCAGCAAGGAATCAAGACTTAAAACACAAAATAAAACAAGCAAAGACTCATATCATACAAGACGCTCCAAGCAAAACGCATAGTATGTGACGAATAAAAATATAGCTTCGAGTAAAATACCGATGGTCGTTAGAAGAAAGAGGGGATGCCACTCGGGGCATCCCCAAGCTTAGTTGCTTGCTCTCTTTTGGATAATAGCTTGGGATGCCGGGGCATCCCCAAGCTTAGGCTCTTCTTACTCGTCATTGCTTCATCCATCGTAAGATAACCTAAAACTTGAAAACTTCAATCACACAAAACTGCAACAAAACCTTCGTGAGATCCGTTAGTATAAGAAAACAAATCACTACTATAAGTACTGTAGCAAACCAATTCATATTTTGTTCTTGCATTATATCTACTGTATTCCAACTTTTCCATGGCAAAAACTCATCAAAGAAAACCATAGAGCCATCAAAACAAGCACACAACGCAAAGAAAACAGAATCTTTCAAAAACAGAACAGTCTGTAGCAATCTAGATATTTCGAATACTTATGAAACTCCAAAAATCTTGAGAAATTAGGAAAGCCTGAGAAAAAATTGTATATTAATCTTCTACAAAAAGAATTTGTATTTTACCATGCTCTGGTACAAAATGAGAATTGTTTTCGTGAGCGCAAAAGTTTCTGTTTTTCAGCTAGATCAAACAACTATCACCCAAGAAGATCCTAAAGGCTTTACTTGGCACAAACACTAATTAAAACACAAAGAACACAACCATAACAGTAGCATAATTGTGCTAACACTCAAGAACAGAAAAAAAGGAAAAATAAATTTTACTCATTGGGTTGCCTCCCAACAAGCGCTATACTTTTACGCCCTTAGCTAGGCATAAAATTTCAATGATGCTCATATGAAAGATAATAACTGAAACACAAAGAGAGCATCATGAAACATGTGACAAACACATTTAAGTCTAACATACTTCCAATGCATAGGGATTTTATAAGAAAACAAATTATCAAGACAAGAAATATATAGCATATGCAAGGAAGAAGAAAGAAACAATAACAATCTCAACATAACGAGAGGTAAATTAGTAACATGAAAATATCTCCAACCATATTTTCCTCTCTCATAATAATTACATTTAGGATCATAATCAAATTCAACAATATAACTATCATATAAAATTTTGTCTTCATGATCCACATGCATGCAAAGTTGACACTCTTCCAAAATAGTGGGATTATCATCAAATAATGTCATGACCTCTCCAAGCCCACTTTTATAAAAAATTCCATAAGATTGAATACTCACTACTGGAATCAGCTAATTTGCCATCTGCCGGCTCTTTGCCGTCTGCTAGCTGATGGCAAAGAAGCTCTTTGCCGTCAGCTACCCAAAAGCAGACGGCAAAGAAACGGCAGACGGCAAAGAATCTCTTTGCCATCTGCGAGCTCTTTGCCGTCAGCCAGCAGACGGCAAAGAATCTTTGCCGTCCGCTGGCAGACGGCAAAGAGTGAGGTGGCCCCCACCCCCCGCCTGTTTGGAAAAAACTTAACGGCCCACCTCTTTGCCGTCCGCCAGCAGACGGCAAAGAGGCAAAAAGGGCGGACGGCAAAGAGGGCACTACCTAACGGCCCGTACCCCCCGCCCATTACTCACTTCTTCTCTCCTCGCCGTTCTCTCCTCCCACCCCGCCGCCGCCGCCCGCCCCGCCCCGGCCCCCCGCGCCCCGGCCCGACCTCCACCACACCCTCGCCGCCTCGACCTCCACCGCACCCTCGCCGCCTCTTCCACATCGCCCCGCCCACACCAGCCCCTGCCGCCGCCGCCGACCCCGTCCGGCGTAGCCGGCCTCCTCGCCGCCCCGCACCCCTCCCCAACCTCCATCGCAGCCCCGCCGCTCCTTGCACGTCGGCCAGTCGCGCCGCGGCCGTCCAAGCCCCATACCGCCGCGCCCGTCCCGCCCCCGACGCCCGACCAACCGCCGCTGCCGCTACAGCCGCGGGTCGATCGCCCCCCGAGGAGCGCCGCCCATCGCTGCCCCTCCCCTCCCCATCGCTGCGCCGCCTTGCTGCCGCCCCGTCGCCGCCCCCCCACGGTGAGCCCCTGCCGCCCCCCTGTGTCCTATTTTTTTTCTGTTTTTTTGTTTTTCTTTTCTGTTTAGATAAGGTTTTTTAGTTTAAGTTTTTTCAGTTTAGAATTAATTAGTTTAGGTTATTTAGTTTAATTAGTTTAGGTTTAATTAGTTTAAATAGTTTAGTTTTAATTAGTTTAGGTTTTTAGTTTAGGTTTAGGTTATATAGTTAGCTAGATTAGATTAATTAGATTGGATTATATTAGACTAGTGTTAGGTTTTAGTTAAATAGTCATAATTAAAGGAAGTGAAAAAAGATGAAAAAAGAAGACGAAAAGTAGAATAAGTAGAAGGGGGAAGAAGAAGAAGAAGAAGAAGAAGAGGAGGAGGAGGAGGAGGAGGAGGAGGAGAAAGAAGAAGAAGAAGAAGAAGAAGAAGAAGAAGAAGAAGAAGAAGAAGAAGAAGAAAAGAAGTAGAAGACGGGGGATGAGAAGAAGTAGAAGAATGAGAAGAAGTAGAAGTAGTAGAAGAATGAGAAGACCCCCTGACCCCCCAACCCCGACACCACACCCCGACACCCGACCCCGACTCCACCCCGACACCCGACCCCCTAACCCCCTGACCCCGACACGACACCCCGACCCCCCGACCCCGAAACAGCACCCCGACCCCGACACGGCACCCCGACACCGACACGACACCCCGACCCCCGGCACGACACCCCCGACACCCCGACCCCGAGACCCCGACCCCGACCCCGACCCCGACACCCCGACCCTGAGCCTGACCCGACACCCCGACCCCGACACCGACACGGCACCCCGACCCCGACCCGACACCCCGACCCCGAGACCCCGACCCCGACACGGCACCCCGACACCGACACGACACCCCGACCCCCGACACCTCCCGAAAAGGTGTTCTTTGGCCTTCCAGAGGCCGACGGGGTCATATATTTGTGAATTATTAGTTAGGTCATATATTTTTCGATTTTGTTATGAAAAACATCATATATAATTGTGTTGATCGGGTAGTTTTAAATGTGCAGTTGTTTCATCGCTGCGAGGTTTGGTGTTCGACGACCTCGCCGTGCGTTTGACGAGCTCTGCCCCTTCGTTCGTGGGTGAGCACAAATGACATGTCCTCCTCCCCCATTAATTATTTGATCTATTCCGATGAAACTTGATAGCTAGCTATATATGTGTCTTGAATCATCAGTATGCGTAACCAATATGTGTCTCCCGTTCGAAAGCGTCATAGTTATAAATATGCATGCATTTGCATATTTATAACCTTGATTCTTTCGAATTGTCCAACGCTATCCATGGACAGCCCGAGTATGTTTAGATTGGGTTCGTTTTCCCATATGCTTTGCTCCGGATCCGACGCATAAATTTCGTCAGTGCCTCCCCTGTTGTTCTCCGGGTACACATCCTCTCTGTTTATTGCAGAGACGTGTATCAGGAGAACAGCGGGGAGGTGCTGCCGAAATTTTGCGTAGGATCCGGAGCATAGCATGGGAAAATGAACCCAATCTAAACATACTCGGGTGGGATTAGGACCTATCATTACCTATTAGAGTGTAGGTTGCATGGACGTAATAAAATTGACAAAGTAGATCAACTGATGAATATATACATGCTGAATTATATATATATATATTTGTTGTGTGTCTAGTAGCTCTGAAAGTCAAGATGAGTGATCGTGCGTGGATGTACACCGGTCACACTGGTCAGAACAAATGGAGCACTGAATGGTTCACAAAAACCAAGGGGTTTGTGCGAGCCGCATTTGCAAATGGCCAGAGGAAAACCTGGTGCCCCTGTTTACGGTGCGGCAATTGGGAAAAGAGGACAGAGGCTGAAATGGGCAAACACCTGCAGAAGAGTGGTTTTACGCCCGATTATACGGTGTGGACATTTCATGGTGAGTCTGCCCAACGTGACCGAGCTGAGGTGGATCGTCGTCGCACCGACGAGCATGGTACCGGGATGGAAAACATGGTGCAAGACTTTGATGATGCTCGGGATTCGGACGAGGAGATGGAGGAATCTGCAAAGGCCTTCAATGAAATGTTGGAGTCTTCAAAACGTCCGCTCCATGAGCACACTGAGCTTTGTCAGTTGGATGCCATCTCACAAGTAATGGCTCTGAAGGCTCAGTTCAACTTGGGCAGAGAATGCTACGATGCAATGATGACAGTATTTGGACGCTTTCTACCCAAAGGCCATGTAATGCCTGCAAACCTGTACCAGTCGGACAAAATCCTCCGTGCACTGAAGATGCCCTATGATAAGATACATGCCTGTGAGAAAGGATGTGTCTTGTTTAGGCTTGACTATGCGGACTTGAACTATTGTCCCATTTGCAAGTCTTCCAGGTATGTTGTGGTAGACAACGGTATGGGTGAGAAGACACAGACCAAAATCCCCGTTAGTGTTCTTCGGTATATGCCAATCGTACCAAGACTTCAACGTCTTTTCATGGTCGAAGAGACGGCCAGACAGATGACATGGCACAAAACGGGCAAAAGAACCGAACTAGATGCAGATGGGAATCTGATGATTGTACACACATCGGATGGTGTTGCGTGGAAAAAGTTTGATGAATTACATGGTGACAAAGCGGCAGATCCGAGGCATCCTCGAGTCGGCATCAGCACGGATGGGTTCAGTGTGTTTGGTATGACGGCAGCCCAATACAGTTGTTGGCCCGTATTTGTCTTTCCACTCAATCTCCCCCCCGGACAGATTATGCAAAGAAAGAACATTTTCCTGACGTTGATAATTCCAGGGCCCAACTATCCGGGGAAAAATATGAATGTGTACATGCAACCGCTTAAGGACGAATTGCAAGAAGCCTGGGATAATGGGTTCAAGACATACGATGCCTATAGCAAACGGAACTTCATAATGCGTGTCTGGTACATGTACTCGACGCATGACTTGCCGGCGTATGCGCTATTCGTTGGCTGGTGTGTGCATGGAAGGTTCCCGTGCCCCACATGCAAGGGAGCTCTTGAGTTTCGTTGGCTTCAGGCCGGTCGCAAGTTTTCTTGCTTCGACATGCATAGACAGTTCCTGAATCCTCGCCATAAGTTCAGGAAAGACAAGAAGAACTTCATCAGAGGTAGAGTTGTCAAAAACTCTGCACCACCTGCATTGACAGGCCAACAGACCCTGGATCAGTTAAACGCTCTCGAGCCAGATCCAGAGCGTCCAGGGTACTTCAAGGGGTATAATTCTAAGCACGCCTGGACTCACAAAACATGCTTATGGGATCTGCCTTACTTCAAAGACCTCCTTTGCCCACACAACATCGACGTGATGCACACTGAGAAGAATATCGCCGAGGCACTTTTTGGTACATTGTTCGGCATAGATGGGAAGTCAAAGGATAATACTAAGGCTAGAGTCGATCTGGAGGCGCTATGTGATAGGCCGTTACAAAACATGAAAGAACCGAAAGGAAAGCAGAACTGGACGAAGCCAAAGGCATGGTTCAATCTTGGAAGGCCAGCTATGAGGGAAATTATCTTGTGGGTGAAAATGCAGTTGATGTTCCCCGATGGGTATGCAGCGAATCTACAGAGGGGAGCCAGTCTTGATAAATTGAAGATATTTGGTCTCAAGAGTCATGATTGGCACATATGGATTGAGCGGGTAATGCCGGTGATGTTGCGTGGCTTCATCCCTGAGGATGAATGGCTAGTACTGGCAGAACTCAGCTATTTCTTCCGTGTTCTTTGTGCGAAAGAACTATCGCCTGGCGTGCTAGAAGAAATGGAAGAGTTGGCGCCGGAGTTGATCTGCAAGTTAGAGAAGATCTTTCCACCGGGCTTCTTTAATCCAATGCAACATTTGATTTTGCATCTCCCGACCGAGGCAAGATTGGGGGGGCCCGTGCAAAATCGTTGGTGCTACCCAACTGAGAGGATGCAGAAGACGCTTCGACAAAAATGTAAAAATAAACGTAGAATTGAAGCATCGATGGCTGAGGCATTCATCACTGAGGAGGCGGCAAACTTCGTGACAGCACACTACGAAGCCAAAAATCGTCATTTGCATAATCCGAAGCCTCGGTACAATGCTGACGACCCTAAAAAGGGTGGATCCAACCTCAGCCTATTCAAAGGGAATCTCGCACCAGCCAGTGTTTCAAATCCAGTATCTTTGGATAACGAACAATGGCGGACCATTTCGTTGTATATCTTCAACAACCTGATAGAAGTGCGGCCGTACATCGAGTAAGTTCTCGGTACATAATTTCGCAACTTCTATTTCCTTTGAACTGCTCTTATTCCTGGATATTTCATACAGTCGATACGTCGCCTTATTCTCGTATGGAGCGGTGATCCAAAAGGATTCTGTCGAAGAGTATGAGCTTCTCGCAAAGCAAGGAGGCGGCTATCCCGGTTTCATCTCTTGGTTCAAACAAACGGTAATTTCTATTAGACTTGTAGGCTAATTTGTAGGCGGCTATCCCGGTTTCATTCGCTAATTTGTGCGTAATGCAACAATCCTTTCATATTAAACTTGTAGGCTAATTCAGAGTCTATGGACGGCGAATTGAGACAAGTCGCTAATGGTTTTGACTATAAGGTCCGTTCATTTGACAAATACGACATCAACGGGTATCGCTTTCGTACCTATGGCAAAGAGCTATCTATGGCCGACCGAAAGTCTACAAATTGTTGTGTATCTGCTATCGGCGAAGGAGGTACCGAGTATTATGGGAGAGTTGAAGCAATTTATGAACTTCTATTCTATGGTGAAAACCCACCGAATGTCGTAGTCTTCAAATGTTATTGGTTTCAGCCGAAGGAGACTAGAAGGACTCATGAACATATAGGGCTAGTTGAAATCAACCAAAGCACCCATTTAGATGTTCCTGATGTCTATATTACGGCTCAACAGGCGACCCAAGTATTCTATCTACCGTGGGCCTGCCAAACTAATCCAAATCTGAAAGGTTGGGATGTCGTTTATGAAGTGCCGCCACGTGCTAGACTATCTCCCCCAAAGGAAGAGGATTATGAACCTCACATTAACCCAGACACATATGAAGGAGAATTCTTCCAAGAGACACGTCTTTCCAAAAAGCGTTTCAAGAACCGCTATACTTCACCCCAAAACATTGAAGTAGACAGCGACAGTGAATCCGACATCACCCCAGAGGAGGAACAAGAAGAGCCGGAACAAGAAGAGGTTACTGCTGCGGATGACCTGTCATTGCTTGACCGATTACGTCAAGGTGGCCTTCCACATGTTGATGCCACTGAACCCTATGAGCCCGTCATTGATTATAGTGATGATGATGATTATGCATTTATTGATGATACTGATCGAGATTATTAGTAGTGTCAGGTATTAAATTTTTTAATGTTGTACTTGATGATGATACACTTAAGTGATACACATATTATTATTCATGTCGGTCTTTTTTTATGTTGTACTAATTTCGTTTACTGTTTGTCATGGCAGGTGTTGAAAGATGGTGGGCGCTGGTCGGGAGCGCGCCAAGGCCCCTTCTTCGTCGGCGCGTGGTCTGAGGTCTTCGATTCCAGACGCACCTCTCCGCCGAGCGTTGCTGGACAGTATGTCCACACCGCCGGGCCCTTCTTCGTCGACCGCGGTGCCCAGCAGGGGACGAGGTAGGAAGAGAGGAGGTGGGGCACGTGGTCGCGGGAGAGGAGGTAGGGTGACTGCTACGGCGCCTTCCTCGCCGCCACCCCCAGCTGTTTCACCCGAGCACGTGACTGCTAGGGTGGACTCGTCCGAGGAGGAGGCTACACGGACTCCGGTCCACGAGCCTCCGGTCCACGGGTCTTGGGCCCACGAGCCTCGGGTCGACTGGCCTTCGGCCCACGAGAGTTCGGCCCACGAGACCCCGGAGGAGCACACGTCCGGATGGGGTACCTGGCCGGATCAGCCCGAGGAGCCGAGTGGCCATGCTGATGATGGCGGGGAGCCGACTGATCTTGAGGAGGAGGGTGGCACCGTCTACCAGCGTGGTGCTACACGGCTCCCGTCCGTGCCGGCGACCCGCGAGCAGAGGTGGTTGATTTTCCCTGATGGGGAGAGGTACGTAAGTGCATTTAATATTTTTGTACCTTCTGCATTCACGTTTCTTCAAATAACTAATGCGTTGGCCTTGTCATGCTGCAGGGGTTGGGACCACCATCATAGTGTCCGCCGGCCCAACTCCGTCCTTGGAGTTCTTTGCCGGCAAAACTTCCCGGGGTTTGTCACGTTGCCTGGTGAGGGTAGGCTTCCAGAGCTTGGATTGAGCTGGGAGCACTACGTGGCTGCCCCGGCCCCGCCGGATGAGATTATCGACGGTGTCGTGTGCGACACGAGGGCAGACATGGTGATCAGAAAGTTCTGGGTAATTTCTCCTTTACACATTTAAAAATCTTCAACTAGCTAGTTATTAATTGTACTAATCAATATTGTCTCATTTGATTGCAGACATTCTACAGGTGTGAGGAGGGATACGAGGAGGACGCGGCACATGTTATCGAGAACGTCTGCAAGCGCCTACTCCAGAACTTACGGCACGAGGCTCGGGTGCAGGCTGTTCGAGACTACTACGCCTTGCGTGGTATCAAGAAGACCAAGCCGGCGTGCCGCGATAAGTTCCTGAGTAAGGAGCAGTACATGAAGGTAATTCTTAAGGCCTTCTACTTAAGTTCCTTCATTTAGTAATTCTTAGCCGTAGCGCTCAAGTTTCTATTTGCTAACTTAGGCGCCTCCGAGATGGTGTGCGGATCGGATGGATTGTTGGGAGGTGTTGGTCGATGAGTGGTGCTCAAAAGAATGGCTAGCCCTCCACAACGAGGCCAAGGACAAACGTGCCCAAATGGAAGGTGTGCCACACCATCAAGGCAGCTCCAACTTATATCAGTTCGGGCGCAACTGGGTATGTGGTTTGCTTCATGATTCATGCAATTCATTCATCATGCTAGCTTGAGCCCTTTAATTACTAATTTTCATTGTTTCTCTCTTTCAGGCACGCTACAATAAGGCGGATAAGGTGCCAGAGGTGTACGACCTGTATGCCATGGCCCACACTGCCTCTTTCAAGAAAGTCAAGGCTTTCTCTCAGTCTGACCTCGATGACGCAAACAACTTCACCAACATCTCCTCCCACAACAAGCTCGTGAGATATAGAGATGAGGGGAAGGCGAGGAAAGGGGAGGACTTTAACCCGAGCCAGGGTCCCATTGATCCAGAGCTGGTGATGATATCTGGTGGCGGGAGGTCCCATGGCTCCATAGCCATTGGAGATGGACTTATCCGTTGTCCTAGCACTCTCCCGGAGATCAAGGCGCGCCAGTCGAGCTCCGCTCCTGAGATAAGGCCTCGTGAACGGCCAGTGCAACTCGCCATCAAGGTTAGTGATACGTACTCAGTTATCTTTCTCCATTACATTGTGTGCGCTTCCATCAATGATTACAAATGGTCATGTGAGTGGTGTTGCAGGCTGCTATACAGACTGAGAGAGATAGAACGGAGAAACTTCTGGCGGAGGCGGCGGAGAGGCAGCGGGAGATGGAGGAGAGGACGAGAAAGATGATGGAGGAGGAGAGGGCACGGAATGACATGCAGGCAAGGGCCATGTACGAGCTCCTTGTGGTAAGTTTCTTCTGCAGATTACTTGCTAGTCTTAACATTTGAGTCTCATTACTAACTAGTATGACTCTGTTGTGAAAACCAAATGTGCAGTCTGTGTGCGAGAAGTCCGGTCAGCCCGCTCCGCCGATGCCAGTGATTGCTCCTGGGAGCACGGTGAGTTTAATTTGAATGGACATTACTTGCTAGTCTTAACATTTGAGTGTCATAATGCTAACGAGACATTGGAAATGATCTTTGGTGCAGCTTAACTCCAGAAACGCATCGCACAATCCTTCTCCAGGTAGCGGCACTAGCCACCCCGCTCCTACACCTCCCTGATCACGGTAAGTTTCTCTACTGTTTTGCTTAACAAATGCATAAAGACCTAGACTTAGCTTTATTTCCTCCAATATGCTTACCATAATGACCTAGAGTTAGCTTCTTTTCCTCCAAAATGACCCATTTTACCTAGGTTAGCTTATAAATGATGCAGTTCATCCAAGTTAGCTCAAAAATGACCCATTTTACCTAGATTAGCTCCTAAATGATCCATTTTACCTACGTTAGCTTTAAAATGGCCCATTTCACGTAGGTTAACTCCAAAATGACCCATCTTACCTAGGTTATCTCATAAACGATCCATTTCAACTAATTTAGCTCATAAATGATCCATTTGACCTAAGTGAGCTAAAAACGATCCATTTCACCTAAATTAGCTCTTAAATGATCCATTTCACCTAAGTTAGCTCAAAAAGATCCATTTCAACTAAATTAGCTCATAAATGATCCATTTCAACAAAGTTAGCTCAAAAAGATCCATTTCAACTAAATTAGCTCATAAATGATCCATTTCAACAAAGTTAGCTCAAAAACGATCCATTTCAACTAAGTTAGCTCATAAATGATCCATTTGACCTAAGTGAGCTAAAAAACGATCCATTTCACCTTAGTTACCTCAAAAACGATCCATTTGACCTTAGTTAGCTCATAAACGACCCATTTCAACTTAGTTAGCTCATATATGATCCATTTCACGTAAGTTAGCCCATAAATGACATACTCTTCTTGTTCTAGTCTTCTTCTTGTTCTAGTCACCTATTTCTAACTTTCTTATTTTTCATTTTGCAGATTTCATTCACTTGACGAAAGCTTGCATAGATGGAGTGCTCCTTATCCCTTTCTCTGTTTCTTTTGTATCGTTGAACTATGCATGTATCTTGGTAGTTGGATGAACTATGCTATGTATGATGGAACTTGGTAGTTGGATGGAACATATGTGATGGAACTATGTATGATGGAACTCTGCATGTTGGATATCTATGTGATGGAACTATGTCATATATATCATATATATCTTATATGTTTGCTGTGAAATATATCTGTATATGTCATATATATTTGTGATGAAAATTGTTGGATTTAATAAAAAACAGAAAAAAGAGCCAATATGCAGGCTCTTTGCCGTCTGCCACCGACGGCAACGGGCTCTTTGCCGTCTGCCGCGGACGGCAAAGAAGCCACGTGGCATCCAACTGTGCTTCCTGGGAGCTGACCCATTTGGTCAGTTTGCCTACAGTGGCAGACGGCAAAGAGTAAAAGAGTTTGCCGTCAGCGACGGACGGCAAAGGCCTGCCATGTGGTGATGTGTAGATGACATCATACGGCGGACGGCAAAGAGTAAAAGAGTTTGCCGACGACAAAGAGTAAAAGAGTTTGCCGTCCGCTAGCGGACGGCAAAGGCACTAGAAAGTTTGCCGTCCGCTAGCGGACGGCAAAGGCTAGCGGACGGCAAAGGCACTAGAAAATTTGCCGTCCGCTGGCGGACGGCAAAGGCCTGCCGTTAGCCACTTAACGGACTGAGAGCACAATTTTTGCCGTCCGCTCTCTTTGCCGTCCGCTGCAGACGGCAAAGGGGCTTTGCCGTCAGCCGCCAGGAAGCAGATGGCAAAGTAGCTGTTTACCGTAGCCTACTTTGCCGGAGCCTTTTGCCGTCCGCGGCTGACAGCAAAGGCCTTTGCCGTCCTCCGTTCGCGCCTTTGCCGTCCGCCGTGGCAGACGACAAAATAGCTGTTTCCTGTAGTGACTCCCCAAATATGTGGGATTATTTTTAGCTAAAGTTGAAATTCTTCCAAACCCACTTTTAATATTATCGCAAGCATATTTTTCATGAGATTTAAATAAATTTTCAAGATCATAAGAATTATTATCACCCCAATCATGATCATTGCAACAAGTAGTGGACATAACAAAACAAGCATCCCCAAGCTTGGGGATTTGCATATCACTAACACAATTGACATTAACAGAATTTATAATAACATCATTGCAATCATTCTTCTTATTCAAGAGGCTATCATGAATCACTTCATAAACTTCTTCGTTTAACACTTCATCACAATTTTCAGATTCATAAATCTCAAGCAAAACTTCATAAAGATAATATAGTGAACTCAATTCACTAGCAATTGGTTCATCATAATTGGATCTTTTGAAAAGATTAGCAAGTGGATGAGGATCCATATCAATAAATTTTTAGCAAGCAAAGATTCAATAAAATGGAAGGCACATGGCAACATAAGCAAAGATTGCAAACAAGAGATATGACGAGAAAACGGTGAACGAAAAAGAGGGCGAATAAAACGGCATTTTTTTGTGAAGTGGGGGAGAGGAAAACGAGAGGCAAATGGCAAATAATGTAAATTGCGGGGAGATGAGATTTGTGAGTAGGAACCTGGTAGATGTTGAAGATCCTCCCCGGCAACAGCACCAGAAATTCCTTTTGATGTGGCTTGAAGCTACATCGGTATTTCCCCCAAAGAGGAAGGGATGATGCAGCACATCGACGGTAGGTATTTCCCTCAGTGATGAGATCAAGGTTATCGAACTAGTAGGAGAACCAAGCAACAACACGTAAACGGCACCTGCACACTAATAACAATGACTCGCAAGCCGATGTATTAAAGGGGTTGTCAATCCCTTTCGGGTAACGGTGCCAGAAAGTGGCAAAACAGACGTGAATAAATTGTAGTAAATTGATAGATCGAACGCCAAATAAAAAAATAAGAATAAATTGCATCAAGGTATTTTTGTATTTTTTGTTTAATAGATCTGAAAATAAAAGGCAAATAAAATAGATCGCGAAGGCAAATATATTAAAGAAGAGACCCGGGGACCGTAGATTTCACTAGTGGCTTCTCTCGAGCAAAATAGCAAACGGTGGGTGAACATATTACTGTTGGGCAATTGATAGAACTTCAAATAATCATGACGATATCCACGCAATGACCATTATATAGGCATCACGTCCAAGATTAGTAGACCGACTCCTGCCTGCATCTACTACTATTACTCCACACATCGACCGCTATCCAGCATGCATCTGGTGTATTAAGTTCATGGAGAAATAGAGTAATGCAATAAGAACGTGGACATGATGTAGACAAGATCTATCCTTAGTAGCAACGATACATACGTGCCGGTTCCCCTTCTGTCACTGGGATCAAGCACCGTAAGATCGAACCCACTACAAATCACCTCTTCCCATTGCAAGATAAATAGATCAAGTTGGCCAAACAAAACCAAAATAATGGTGAAGAAATACAAGGCTATAAGCAATCATGCATATAAGAGATCAAACAAGATTCAAATAACTTTCATGGATAAAAAGATAGATCTGATCATAAACTCAAAGTTCATCCAATCCCAACAAACACACCGCAAAAATAGTTACATCATATGGATCCCAAGAGACCATTGTATTGAGAATCAAACGAGAGAGAGGAAGCCATCTAGCTACTAACTACGGACCTGAAGGTCTACAAAGAACTACTCACGCATCATCAGAGAGGAACCAATGGAGGTGGTGAACACCTCTGTGATGGTGTCTAGATTGGATCTAGTGGTTCTGGACTCTGTAGCGGCTGCAATTGATTTTCGTCGACTCCCCTAGGGTTTTTAGAATATTGGGTTATTTATATAGCAAAGAGGCGGTCCAGGGGGCAACTGAGGTGGGCACAACCCACCAGGGCACGCCTGGGCCTCCTGGCGCGCCCTGGTGGGTTGTGCTCCCCTCGGAGCACCCCCAGGTGCTGCCTTGGCCCATTGGGTGTCTTATGGTCCAAAAAAATCTCCAAAAAGTTCCGCTGCGTTTGGACTTCGTTTGGTATTGATTTCCTGCGATGTAAAAAACATGCAGAAAACAACAACAGGCACTTGGCACTATGTCAATAGGTTAGTACCAAAAAATGATATAAAATGATTATAAAACATCCAAGATTGATAATATAACAACATAGAACAATCAAAAATTATAGATACGTTGGAGACGTATGACCCATCACAAACTCTCATCTCTTGCATTACATTATTTGCCATTTTCTTCTCGTTTTCCTCTCCCCCACTTCTAAGACGTTTTCAGAAAAACACAAAAATATTTGCCTTTTTATTTGACTTTCTTTCGTTCGTCTTTTCGTTTGCTTTTTGGTTGCTTGTGTGTTAGATTGCTTGCCTTGTCATGATGTCTCAAGAAAATACCAAGTTGTGTGAATTTTCCAATACTAATAATAATGATTTTATTAGTACTCCGATTGCTCCCACTACTAGTGCGGTATTTTAAGAAATTAATGCCGCTTTGTTGAATCTTGTTATGAAAGAACGATTTTCCGGTCATCCTAGTGAAGATACCTGTCGGTGTACTAAAGTAGGGGCACTCCTTTGTACCCCTCTAACTATGCACGGACAGTCGGAAGCCGCACCCACGGCCACGCTAAGCAGGGCAGAGGAGGGGAGCTGGGAAGAAGCCGAAGCACAAGACGGCCATGGCAACGCCAAGACCAGGAACACCAGACAAAGGGGCGAGGTGGAGTCCCCGGGCAAGGCCCTTGCCGGGGCGGCCTCCGTGGCCCCGGCAAGAGCCTTTCCGGGGCGACTTTCCCAACACCAGCAGAGCGAGCCACCCTTGAGCCCAGAGGTTCCGATGAGGACCATAAGACAGCGACCCTCGGCAGGATCCTAGCCGAGGAGATCCACAAGACCCCCGGCAAGCGCCTTGCCGGGGACGATTGCGACGCCACGGCGAGACCCTTGCCGGGCCCCTGGCAAGGCCCTTACCGAGGGCGCCTGCTGGGCCACTTCCGGACCCGCACCAGCCAAGACTCCACCGCCGTCCCCCAGTGTCACGACCGGTTTTTCAATAAAAATATTTATTGAGAGACCAATCCCTTTTACGGACCAGTAAAGAAGAATTTCTTTTCACTGGTAGACAATATCTTGGTCACAGAAGAAAATACCAGGAGTACTGAATATAATACAAGGTTGAGCGGAGACTGCCCAACAATTTATTACATGCATGCCATTAAAACATAATGGCGGATAGGGTGGCATAACTACTAACTCACGATAGAAGTGGTGGTGGAAATATCACCGGATGTGGGTGATATGACTCCTGAAAACTAACAACTCTTCGAGCGTCGGAGTGAGGCTCGAGGAGACTTATTGCGGGTGGTGGAAGCATATATAATACAAGTGACCAATATCCAGGATCGCACGGGACTGACTGGGATTCCTCTACGCGTCAGACTCACTATCAAACTCTTCACCCAAGAGATCGCCTTCGTCAACATCTGGCCAAATCAACAAGCCAGGTGAGTACTATGAAAGTACTCGCAAGATAGTTCGGACTTAAGATATAACAAATGTAAACATGATGCATATGGACAGGTTAACAAGTGCATTCAGACATAGAGATAATATTGCATGGGAAATAAAAGAGGAATCGAGCGGTAGTCCTCCCGAAATCCCAAAATAAATACTGAGGGCCAAGCGAGTGTCTGAATGACTCCTCGAGAGGAAAATGCAAGAATAACAATGCCGCAGTCGGGCGTCAAGGCGACACCACATAAAGGGCTTATAATAGAAAATAAAAGACAGTGCGTGCCACAGTCGGACGTCTGAGCGACATCGCATAAAGGGCTTATATTGAAAGTAAAAGACAAACATGCCACAGTCGGACGTCTGAGCGACATCACATAAAGGGCTTATATTGAAAGTAAGAGACAAACATGCCACAGTCGGACGTCTGAGCGACATCACATAAAGGGCTTATATTGAAAGTAAAAAACAAACATGCCACAGTCGGACGTCTGAGCGACATCACATAAAGGGCTTATATTGAAAGTAAAAGACAAACATGCCACAGTCGGACGTCTGAGCGACATCACAGAAAGGGCTTATATTACATAACTTGATATCTCAGCAAGTCAAGAATTTAAAACATTTCAAGGGCATAATCAGGTATGAAGTAAACAACAGGGTTAGTCCATCCACAGGAATAATGTTTAACCAAGTTTACCACTCAAGTTTGTTTACCGGGGATAATACCACGAGGACTTGACATAGATATGGGTTCACCGATCACGGTCCTTGACCATGGATACGATGACTCGGAAGGATTTGACTCTACAGAGTTTGTACTTTAACCACAGCCAACGGATTTCAGTAGTCACGGGGACTAGTTCTGTTTATGGTGTTTTGGAAGAAACACATCTAACCAGTCCACACCCATTCAACATTCCGAAGCTAGGAATCACCCTCGGCAACGTTCAAGAAAAACCTTGAGACGGGGAGGCTACAACCTCGCGTAGCATGGGATCAAATTTCTATTCGCGCGCTCTAAGGGGTGCCCCCCTCTCGGTCCCAACCGGAAACACCCATGCCCCCTGACCGGATGGCTGGCTTTAATCCAGGGCCACGGCCCCTCTAATTGGTGTGTACACAGAAAGAGGTTACCAACTTACTAAACCGTATTCTGGCAGAAGACATGTGGTAGCACGGAAGGGGAAAGAACGATAACGTGACTCCGTCCACGTTAACGTCGGAATTAATCGGATGACGTAAGGCTGGCATGCTACAACAGTACCACCTTATTGCCCTTCATGTCACCACATGACTAGGCCATCTCTCATCAGAGATCATAGTAACTTCGGAACACACGGGTAGTTGCCTTACATGCAACGAGATACTCACCGATGCTCATATGCCATGCACAACCTTTCAAGCAAACATGCAAAACACCTATCATATCAAAGGTTCAAACATGCTTGCCTGGTTCGGAGAAGTCGGAGTCTAGCTCGGCGAAGTTCGCGGCTCCGTCACCTCTTCCGGAACCTACGGTATAGCGAAAATGCATACTAACGAGAAAACCAACGCGTGCATAAAAGTTGTCTCAAAAATTTCCAAATAAATCCTATAAAAAACTAGACAAAAATATAAGACTGTCAGAAAAAGAATCACTCAAAAATCACTTTTTATTAAAAAGTTATAAGGGTTTTTGTCCAGGGACTAATCTGTGATGAAACAGAAAAGAACCAGGGACTTAACTGTGAAAACAGAAAATGGTTCGAATAGAAACGCGCCAGCCCACAGAGAAAACGTACTTGCCCAAAGGCGCCAACAGAAAACGCTTCGGGGAGGGAAAGAAGAGAGGCTGACGTGGGGGTCCCACATGTCAGGCTCAAATCCTCGCCGGCGCCCGAAGGCTGCGGTGGTCGCCGGCGTCGAACCACGGCGAGTCAGGGAGATCGGAGTGTACCAAGAGGTTCAGCGTGTCCTTCCGCGTCGGTGGGTGGTGGACTTGGTCGTCGGAGAGCACCACGTCGACGGCGACACTTTCTCCGGTGGACGGCGGCTCGGGCGATGGTGGGGAACTCCGGTGAGTGCTGCAAACTCCGAATTGAAGCGTGGGTCAGAAGAGTGGATGCACTAGAGAGCTACTGGCAAGAGCTGGGGGTTAGGGATGCAAGCACGGGAGTGAATCGAGCTGGATCCCGTGGCGGGTCACGGAGGCTGGAGTTGAGGAAGAAGGCTCCCTCGGGGCTCTCCCAGTGGCTAGGCGGGGCGTTGGAGGTGTGCAGAGGTGGTGTGAGTTCGAGGTGGAGCTCGGGGCCTCTATTTATAGGCGGCTCGAGGGGGTGGCCGTGAACGGGATCGCTCCGGCGAGCAATTACGGCGAGGCAGTGGCTTGGTAAGGAGTTTGAGTGGCCATGCAGCATCAGTGAGGTGTATTGGTGCCGTTCCCCCGCTAAACCCGGTCGGTCTTGGCGTAATGGCGCTGGTCCACGGCGGGGTGGCCGTACGGGCACGACGGCGGCAGAGAGCGCGCTCCGCGCCCAGCGGTTCACGACGAGGGTGGCAGCGCGCACGGGGGAGTGGAAGCCCACGCGGCGACCTCCGGTGGCTTGGGCGGCGCTGGACAGCGCCGTCTGCGCTGCGCCTCTCTCTGGCGGCCGCAAAGCCGCCGCTGGCGTCGGTCACGGGGCGGCGCACCTCCTCCTGCTCGTCGCCGACGCCCGCAACCTTCCAGGCGCTCGTGCGGTGCAGAGGACAAGGGGGAGGGGACAGGAAGCACGGCGACGCCGGGGCACTGGCGAGATCGACAACGGACACTGAAGAAACGACAGTAGTTTCAGCCACTGTTAACTGAACTTGACTGAACATTATAGAGACAGTGTCCAGTAGGTGTTCGATGAAATGATTTGGCAAGAAGAAAAAATTTCCTGGAGCTGGGACTTGGTGAGGTGACCTCTCAATGCACCCAGAGGCTGCCTGATTTTTCTCAGATTTTTAGGAGAAGGATTTGAATGAATTTCATCAAATTTGGCAAATCTGGTCCAAACTTGCAGCAGGTGTAGTTTGAAAATTTTGAACTGAAGACCAGTGGATCTTCATGGATCTTGGTTGAGGGTTCAAAGGACTAGCTAGGGAAATTGGTTTGGGGGCAAAAATCAAAACAGAAAGGGTAGCTCCTTTGTAAATCTTCAAGAGCTAGAATAGGAGGCAGAAATTGTTTTTGATAAGAAATAAATGGAAATATTTATATGGAGAGGTTCAATTTGCTGGATCTAAAGCACATCATGATCCAAAGATGAGGAAAGGCTTATGGGAGAGGATTTGCACTTGGGTCATGGCAAGAGGGATTTTTTGAAAGTGGAGAGAAACATTCCAAAAGCCATAGGATTTATTTAAAGGAATTTTCAAAAGGAAAATCTCCCAAGTGAAAGGCATTTTGGTTTTGAGTCCAAATAAAAAGGAAAACTTCCAAGACCAAAAATCAAGTCTTGGGTGAATCCCAAAACAAAAACACTTGTCACAAAAGAAGATATTTTGAGAGGGAGAGTTCTTTAGAAGAAAATTTAAATCACCTCCCTCAAGTCAAATAAATTTTTTGAAAAAGCCAAATAAAATTTTGGGTGTCACAACACCTACCCCCTTAGGAAAAATCTCGTCCTCGAGATTACGGCTGATCCTCAAATAGATATGGATACTCTGCCTGGAGAAAATCTTCCCTTTCCCATGTAGCTTCATCCTCAGTGTGGTTGCTCCACTGAACTTTGAAAAATTTTGTCGTTTTCTAACGGGTCCTCCTTTCAGACTCTTCCACAATCTTTACTGGCCGCTCTCTGTAGGTGAGGTCTGGTTGCACATCAATGACTTCATGGGATACATGCTTCTCCGGGTTACTTACACATTTTCTCAATTGTGAGACGTGGAATACGTCATGGACGTCTGACAGCTCCTTGGGTAGTTCTAGTTTGTAGGCTACTGTGCCTCTTCGTGCAACTATACAGAATGGTCCAATAAACCTTGGGGCTAGCTTCCCCTTAATTTTGAACCGTTGCAGACCCCTCATAGGAGACACTCGGAGATATACGAAATCACTGGGTTCAAAGCTGACCTCATGATGTTTTTGATCGTAATAGCTCTTCTGTCGGCTTTGTGCTGTCTTGAGTCTATCCCTGATCTGTTTAACTTTCTCCTCGGCCTCCTTGAGCATGTCTGGGCCGAAGATACGACTGTCACCTGTCTCTGACCAATTCAGTGGGGTACGACACCTCCGTCCGTACAATGCTTCAAAGGGTGCCATTTGTAAGCTGGCTTGGTAACTGTTGTTGTAAGCAAACTCGGCGTATGGCAAACTTTCTTCCCAACTGGATCCATAGGTGAGCACACAGGCTCTCAGCATGTCCTCTAGGATTTGGTTCACACGTTCCGTTTGTCCATCAGTCTGAGGGTGGTACGCTGTACTGAAAGCTAGTTGCGTGCCCACAGCTTGTTGTAAGTGATCCCAGAATTTAGAGACAAATTGAGTGCCTCGGTCGGATATTATAGTCTTTGGGACTCCATGCAGACAGACTATACGGGAGAGATAAAGCTTGGCTAGCCTTTGTGTGGAGTAGGTTGTCTTCACGGGGATGAAAATGGGCTACCTTGGTTAGCCTATCTGTGATGACCCATATGGCATCATTACCGCGTTGTGATCGAGGTAGTTCGATGATGAAGTCCATTCCTATTTCATCCCATTTCCATTCCGGTATCCTGTTTGGCTGGAGTAGCCCTGCTGGCTTTTGATGCTCGGCCTTGATGCGCTGACATGAATCGCAACAAGCAATAAATGCGGCTATATCCCTTTTCATACCGTGCCACCAAAATCTTTCCTGAATGTCTTTGTACATTTTGGTTCCTCCAGGGTGGATCGAGTATGGAGCGGTGTGGCTTTCGGTTAGGATTTGTTGCTTGAGTTCCTTAGTGTTAGGTACGCAAAGTCTGTCTCCGTACCATAATATTCCTTCACTGTCTGTGACGAACTCTGAAGCCTTACCAAGGTTCATTTTCTTCTTTATACCTTCGATGCTGGGATGTCCCTGCTGAACCTTCTTAATTTGTTCCACTAGGGTGGGTCGTATCTCCAGATTTGACACGGTGCCCTCAGAGACTAACACCATGTTGAGTCTAGCGAACTCTTGCTGAAATTCAGGCCTCAGGTTTTGTGGACTGTCGTTGTCCGGGCTGGGGTTCCGACTAAGGGCATCAGCCACTACATTTGCTTTCCCTGGATGGTAGTGAATGCCGACATCATAGTCCTTGCCAATTCCAACCAGCGTCGTTGGCGTAAATTTAGCTCTGGCTGTGTGAAAATATATTTAAGGCTCTTATGGTCCGTATATATTTCACAACGATTTCCCAACAGAAAGTGCCTCCACTCCTTGAGTGCATGGATGACCGCTGCTAGCTCCAAGTCATGAGTTGGATAATTTTCCTCATGTTTCCGCAGTTGCCTGGAGGCATACGCGACAACTTTGCCATCCTGCATCAGCACACATCCGAGACCCTTTCGGAATGCGGCACAATATACTTCAAAGCTCTTGTGTATGTCTGGCACAGTTAAGACCGGTGCGGTTGTTAGTTTCTTCTTGAGTTCTTGGAAGCTTTTCTCGCATGCTTCCGTCCATACAAACTTCTTGTCTTTCTTGAGCAACTGGGTCATTGGTTTCGACACAGTGGAGAATCCTTCAATAAATCTTCTGTAATATCCGGCCATTCCTAGGAAACTCCGCACATCTGTCACGTTGGCGGGTGGTTTCCAGTCAAGTATGGCTTTGACTTTTTCTGGGTCTACGGCCACGCCTTCTTGGTTTAATATATGGCCTAGGAAACCAACTTGCCTTAGCCAAAATTCACACTTGCTAAATTTGGCGTACAACTGATGTTTCCTTACTTCTCCCAAAACAATTCTGAGATGCTCAGCATGCTCTTCTGGTGTCCTTGAATATACCAGAATATCGTCAATGAACACCACAACAAATTTGTCCATGAATTTCATCAACACTTTTTTCATGAGGTGGACGAAATATGCGGGGGCGTTCGTTAGTCCAAAAGGCATCACTGTGAACTCATATAATCCGTATCTGGAGGTAAATGCTGTCTTAGGGATATCTTCTGTCAGTACTTTCAATTGATGATACCCCGATCTCAAATCAATTTTTGAGAACACCTTGGCTTGTGCGAGCTGGTCAAACAAATCATTTATCCGTGGCATCGGATATTTGTTTTTGATGGTGACCATATTGAGAGCTCGATAGTCTATACACAGCCTCAGTGTCCCATCCTTTTTCTTGGCGAATAATACTGGCGAACCCCAAGGTGAGGAACTGGCTCGAATAAAACCTTTGTCCAGTAATTCCTTTATCTGTTTCTTCAATTCTACCAATTCTGAGGGTGCCATTCTATAAGGTTTCTTATAGATGGGAGCGGTGCCAGGTGCTAGTTCAATGCTGAATTCTATCTCTCGGTCAGGTGGCATGCCTGGTAGTTCTTCAGGAAATACGTCAGGAAACTCGCACACCACAGGAACTTTTCTCAGTTTTGAAATGTCCACTTTGTTCAATTTTGGTTGCTTTGACAATGGTCTTTCTTGAGCTGTAACCTTTATTGTCTTGCCGTGATGATGAGTGAGGATCACGGTCCGATTGAAACAATCAATAAATCCTTTGTTGGTGGTTAACCAGTCCATCCCTAAAATGACATCCAGTCCTTTGTTTTCCAACACGATAAGATTAGCTTGAAACTGTAGTCCTTCGAACTCTATGATCACTCCTTGGCAGTAACTCTGAGCGATCTGCTTATTTCCGGGGGACTTGATGATCATAGATTTTTCCAAGGGAAGCATCGGAAAACCATGTTGCAAAACAAAACTCTTCGAAACGAACGAATGGGAAGCTCCAGAATCAAACAAAACCGTGGTAGGTACTGTTGACAGGGAACGTACCGAGCACGATGTCTGGGGCATTCTGCGCTTCTTCTCTGGTCACATGGTTTAGATGACCCTTCCTGTGGTTGTTGTTGGGATTGAAATTGTTGCGCTTTGGGGCTGTATTATTCCCACCATTGTTCGGCTTGGGGGCCGAGTTCCTTGGTTTTGGGCACTGTTTAGCATAGTGCCCTTCTTCACCACAAGCATAGCATGTGACCCCTGGACGGTACGTGAAGTCCTTGTCCCTGGAATGAAACTGTTTGGTCGGCCTTAGATCAGTAGTCGTGGATCTCCTTGCTTCAGTCCTCTGAGCATCAGTCTTGCTTCGGTTGTTGCGAGCAAGGGTCGTCTTATCCCTCTTTCGCTTACGGATGTCTTCCAGATTATGGCGCTCATTCTCCAAGGTAATGGCCTTGTCAACTAGAGTTTTAAAATCCGGGAAAGTGTGTACAACCAGTTGGCATCCTAGTGTTGGTGCCAGACCGTCCAAGAATTTTTTCCATCCTCTTGTTCTCCGTCATGTGCTCGTCGTAGGCATAACGAGATAGCTGGGTAAACTGACCGTTGTATTCTGTCACTGACATGCCTCTTTGCTTGAGGTCATCAAATTCTCTCTTCTTGATTTTTATGATGCTCCTGGGGATGTGTGACCCACGAAAACCTTCCTTGAACTCTTCCCAGGTGATGTTGTGTTCACTGGGATGCATGTGTAGGAAGTTTTCCCACCATGCTGCACCTGCTCCAGTGAGGTAGTGAGGTGCATAAAGCACCTTCTCATGATCTGAACACTGAGCAATAATCAGCTTTCTCTCGATGTCACGAAGCCAATCATCAGCTTCAAGTGGCCTATCAATGTGAGCAAATGTTGGAGGGCGAGTCTTCTGTAACTCAAACAACTTGGAGTGTGGTTGATAGGGCTCACGGTGATTTCCCGTATTGATGACGTGATTCATCATCTCTTGGTGCTGTTGCTGGCTTTGTTCGAAGAGACGGCATACTTGAGACAGGGCTGCTTTGCTGTCCTGTTGACTGGACTGTCCCTGAGTGAAGTTGTTGCTAGTCTATGTCCCATAAACTTCTTCTGGCTGATTGGGCTTGGAACGAGTCCACGGACGAGACATTTTTCTAGTCTGGGATATTATTTTGCAAAATTCATGAGAAGAAGTGTGTGGCACAAGGAAAATCTTGCAAAGGCAAAAATTTAAAAGACCCCAAGATTTTTCAAGAGAGCATAAACGATTTCGCACGGAGAAGGACCGATTAGCACAAATCTTACATGCGAAAAGCAAACACATGATACAGCACTCAGGATGTGCGTACACATTCCCGACATGTTATTTAGACTAGCACACTCCTCCGGAAAGCAGCGAACACACTACTACAAACTAACGTACAGATAAAACACATCATACAAGCAGACATAACGCGCGGCTACTCGGCGCTCTTAGTCGGAGATGGTGACGATGTCCTTTCCCTTGCCGAGGGCAAGACTCAGCGGTGCAGGAGATTCAACCTCCACCTCCTCTCTAGCAGGCTCCTGGCGCGTAGCACTGCGCTGCGGTGATGGCGCGGGAGCGACGGGCGGCAGTGCGGGTGCGGCAGGCGGTGCAGCTCTGACTGGAGTAGGAGCGATGACTCGGTCGAACTCCTCAGTGGTAGGCAGACGGCGAGCAGTGGCCAAAATGGCCGGTGCATAAGAGGCTGAAGACGAGACGAATGTCAGAGGCGGTGCCGTGTGGAGAAGCTCCTTCCTGCTGGCAGGACTGCCCCGAACTAAGTCCATGCGGGCAGCCACAAGATCGTCCACGAGGTTGTCGAAAGATACCTCCAGAGCCTTGAGGTACTCAACAACCATCTCGATGGCTTCATCTCACTCTCCCCGATGGCAGGCGAATGCATAGTGACAAGTGTATGGCACATGGCATGGGAGGTAGCGGTAGCGACGAGTCTTCATCATAGGAAGAATGTCCCGAAGGCGAGCTATTGCCTCAACGGCAGCCATCTGCATGGCATGCCTCTCCGTAGGCATGGCCCTTCCCACAAAATGGAAGTGGCGAGATGCAGAACGTCCTCCCTTGAATTGCACCACGGCCTGGTGCATAGACACGTCGTCGCTGAGCTTGTGCTGATAAAGCGTGAACTCCGAACGAGTCGCTGGCCCGATCGCGAGTTTGGTGATGGAGACGAGGAGTTTGACAAACCCCTCGGGCACGTTAGTGAACATCCGAGTCTCGCAGTTGCTGCCAGCCATCTACAAAAGTAGGCAAAAATTCTGAGTAGTCATGTCATAAATTTATGATGACCAACAGAAATTAGCTACATTTGCAAAATGCTGAAAAAGCACAAAGGACGCTAATAACCGATTAGCGGTCGCACCTAGTGGCTTCCTACAGTCAGCCTGGCTCTGGTACCAAGCTTGTCACGACCGGTTTTTCAATAAAAATATTTATTGAGAGACCAATCCCTTTTACGGACCAGTAAAGAAGAATTTCTTTTCACTGGTAGACAATATCTTGGTCACAGAAGAAAATACCAGGAGTACTGAATATAATACAAGGTTGAGCAGAGACTGCCCAACAATTTATTACATGCATGCCATTAAAACATAATGGCGGATAGGGTGGCATAACTACTAACTCACGATAGAAGTGGTGGTGGAAATATCACCGCGATGTGGGTGATATGACTCCTGAAAACTAACAACACTTCGAGCGTCGGAGTGAGGCTCGAGGAGACTTATTGCGGGTGGCGGAAGCGTATATAATACAAGTGACCAATATCCAGGATCGCACGGGACTGACTGGGATTCCTCTAGGCGTCGGACTCACTATCAAACTCTTCACCCAAGATATCGCCTTCGTCAACATCTGGCCAAATCAACAAGCCAGGTGAGTACTATGAAAGTACTCGCAAGACAGTTCGGACTTAAGATATAACAAATGTAAACATGATGCATATGGACAGGTTAACAAGTGCATTTAGACATAGAGATAATATTGCATGGGAAATAAAAGAGGAATCGGGTAGTAGTCCTCCCGAAATCCCAAAATAAATACTAAGGGCCAAGCGAGTGTCTGAATGACTCCTCGAGAGGAAAATGCAAGAATAACAATGCCGTAGTTGGGCGTCAAGGCGACACCACATAAAGGGCTTATAATTGAAAATAAATGACAGTGCGTGCCACAGTCGGACGTCTGAGCGACATCGCATAAAGGGCTTATATTGAAAGTAAAAGACAAACATGCCATAGTCAGACGTCTGAGTGACATCACATAAAGGGCTTATATTGAAAGTAAGAGACAAACATGTCACAGTCGGACGTCTGAGCGACATCACATAAAGGGCTTATATTGAAAGTAAAAAACAAACATGCCACAGTCGGACGTCTGAGCGACATCACATAAAGGGCTTATATTGAAAGTAAAAGACAAACATGCCACAGTCGGACGTCTGAGCGACATCACAGAAAGGGCTTATATTACATAACTTGATATCTCAGCAAGTCAAGAATTTAAAACATTTCAAGGGCATAATCAGGTATGAAGTAAACAACAGGGTTAGTCCATCCACAGGAATAATGTTTAACCAAGTTTACCACTCAAGTTTGTTTACCGGGGATAATACCACGAGGACTTGACATAGATATGGGTTCACCGATCACGGTCCTTGACCATGGATACGATGACTCGGAAGGATTTGACTCTGCAGAGTTTGTACTTTAACCACAGCCAACGGATTTCAGTAGTCACGGGGACTAGTTCTGTTTATGGTGTTTTGGAAGAAACACATCTAACCAGTCCACACCCATTCAACATTCCGAAGCTAGGAATCACCCTCGGCAACGTTCAAGAAAAACCTTGAGACGGGGAGGCTACAACCTCGTGTAGCATGGGATCAAATTTCTATTCGCGCGCTCTAAGGGGTGCCCCCCTCTCGGTCCCAACCGGAAACACCCATGCCCCCTGACCGGATGGCTGGCTTTAATCCAGGGCCATGGAACCCTCATCCCGGCCCCTCTAATTGGTGTGTACACGGAAAGAGGTTACCAACTTACTAAACCGTATTCTGGCAGAAGACATGTGGTAGCACGGAAGGGGAAAGAACGATAACGTGACTCCGTCCACGTTAACGTCGGAATTAATTGGATGACGTAAGGCTGGCATGCTACAACAGCACCACCTTACTGCCCTTCATGTCACCACATGACTAGGCCATCTCTCATCAGAGATCATAGTAACTTTAGAACACACGGGTAGTTGCCTTACATGCAACGAGATAATCACCGATGCTCATATGCCATGCACAACCTTTCAAGCAAACATGCAAAACACCTATCATATCAAAGGTTCAAACATGCTTGCCTGGTTCGGAGAAGTCAGAGTCAAGCTCGGCGAAGTTCGCGGCTCCGTCACCTGTTCCGGAACCTACGGTATAGCGAAAATGCATACTAACGTGAAAACCAACGCGTGCATAAAATTTGTCTCAAAAAATTTCCAAATAAATCCTATAAAAAACTAGACAAAAATATAAGACTGTCAGAAAAAGAATCACTCAAAAATCACTTTTTATTAAAAAGTTATTTGGGTTTTTGTCCAGGGACTAAGTTGTGATGAAACAGAAAAGAACCAGGGACTTAACTGAGAAAACAGAAAATGGTTCGAATAGAAACGCGCCAGCCCACAGAGAAAACGTACTTGCCCGAAGGCGCCAACACAAAACGCTTCGGGGAGAGAAAGAAGAGAGGCTGACGTGGGGGTCCCACATGTCAGGTTCAAATCCTCGCCGGCGCCCGAAGGCTGCGGTGGTCGCCGGCGTCGAACCACGGCGAGTCAGGGAGATCGGAGTGTACCAAGAGGTTCAGCGTGTCCTTCCGCGTCGGTGGGTGGTGGACTTGGTCGTCGGAGAGCACCACGTCGACGGCGACACTTTCTCCGGTGGACGGCGGCTCGGGCGATGGTGGGGAACTCCGGTGAGTGCTGCAAACTCCGAATTGAAGCGTGGGTCAGAAGAGTGGATGCACTAGAGAGCTACTGGCAAGAGCTGGGGGTTAGGGATGCAAGCACGGGAGTGAATCGAGCTGGATCCCGTGGCGGGTCACGGCGGCTGGAGTTGAGGAAGAAGGCTCCCTCGGGGCTCTCCCAGTGGCTAGGCGGGGCGTTGGAGGTGTGCAGAGGTGGTGTGAGTTCGAGGTGGAGCTCGGGGCCTCTATTTATAGGCGGCTCGAGGGGGTGGCCGTGAACGGGATCGCTCCGGCGAGCAATTACGGCGAGGCAGTGGCTTGGTAAGGAGTTTGAGTGGCCATGCAGCATCAGTGAGGTGTATTGGTGCCGTTCCCCCGCTAAACCCGGTCGGTCTTGGCGTAATGGCGCTGGTCCACGGCGGGGTGGCCGTACGGGCACGACGGCGGCAGAGAGCGCGCTCCGCGCCCAGCGGTTCACGACGAGGGTGGCAGCGCGCACGGGGGAGTGGAAGCCCACGCGGCGACCTCCGGTGGCTTGGGCGGCGCTGGACGGCGCCGTCTGCGCTGCGCCTCTCTCTGGCGGCCGCAAAGCCGCCGCTGGCGTCGGTCACGGGGCGGCGCACCTCCTCCTGCTCGTCGCCGACGCCCGCAACCTTCCAGGCGCTCGTGCGGTGCAGAGGACAAGGGGGAGGGGACAGGAAGCACGGCGACGCCGGGGCACTGGCGAGATCGACAACGGACACTGAAGAAACGACAGTAGTTTCAGCCACTGTTAACTGAACTTGACTGAACATTATAGAGACAGTGTCCAGTAGGTGTTCGATGAAATGATTTGGCAAGAAGAAAATTTTCCTGGAGCTGGGACTTGGTGAGGTGACCTCTCAATGCACCCAGAGGCTGCCTGATTTTTCTCAGATTTTTAGGAGAAGGAGTTGAATGAATTTCATCAAATTTGGCAAATCTGGTCCAAACTTGCAGCAGGTGTAGTTTGAAAATTTTGAACTGAAGACCAGTGGATCTTCATGGATCTTGGTTGAGGGTTCAAAGGACTAGCTAGGGAAATTGGTTTGGGGGCAAAAATCAAAACAGAAAAGAGCTAGAATAGGAGGCAGAAATTGTTTTTGATAAGAAATAAATGGAAATATTTATATGGAGAGGTTCAACTTGCTGGATCTGAAGCACATCATGATCCAAAGATGAGGAAAGGCTTATGGGAGAGGATTCGCACTTGGGTCATGGCAAGAGGGATTTTTTGAAAGTGGAGAGAAACATTCCAAAAGCCATAGGATATATTTAAAGGAATTTTCAAAAGGAAAATCTCCCAAGTGAAAGGCATTTTGGTTTTGAGTCCAAATAAAAAGGAAAACTTCCAAGACAAAAAAATCAAGTCTTGGGTGAATCCCAAAACAAAAACACTTGTCACAAAAGAAGATATTTTGAGAGGGAGAGTTCTTTAGAAGAAAATTTAAATCACCTCCCTCAAGTCAAATAAAAATTGTGAAAAAGCCAAATAAAATTTTGGGTGTCACACCCAGCAGCTGCTAGCTCAACCAGCTGGGCAGGCACCTGCGTGGCGACGAGCGGCCTCTACACCAACTCAGCAAGCACCTGTGTGGCAGCATGCAGATCTTCGCGAAGACCCTGCCATCGTGCCACCTCAGCAGCATGCCTGCCTACATGGCACTGCATGCATCACTGGCCCGGGCGCGTGTCAAAGCATGAAGGAGCGGTGACGGACGAGACGGGCCTCGTTCCTGTCCCCGATAAAGCTAATGGACACCTAACTAGTGCATTTAATGCGCTTTGTCCCGTAATGCCGGGTGATACGTCTCCAATGTATCTATAATTTATGAAGTATTCATGCTATTATATTATCCATCTTGTATGTTTAATGGGCTTTACTATGCACTTTTATATTATTTTTGGGACTAACCTATTGACCCAGAGCCCAGTGCCAGTTCCTGTTTTTTCCCTTGTTTCAGTGTTTTGAAGAAAAGGAATATCAAACAGAGTTGAAACGGAATGAAACCTTCTGGAGAAGTTATTTTTGAAAGGAAAGCAACCTGATAGACTTGGAGTGCACGTCAGGAAGAAACGAGGGTGCCACGAGGTAGGGGGCGTGCCCTCCACCCTCGTGGGCCCCTCGTGGCTCCCCTGACGCATTTCTTCCGCCTATATATATCCATATACCCTAAAACGATCGGGGAACAGAATAGATCGAGAGTTCCGCCGCCGCAGGCCTTTGTAGCCACCAAAAACCAATCAAGGCCCTGTTCCGGCACCCTGCCGGACGGGGGAACCCTCATCGGTGGCCATCTTCATCATCCCGGCGCTCTCCATGACGAGGAGGGAGTAGTTCACCCTCGGGGCTGAGGGTATGTACCAGTAGCTATGTGTTTGATCTCTCTCTCTCTCTCTCTCGTGTTCTTGATTTGGCACGATCTTGATGTATCGCGAGCTTTGCTATTATAGTTGGATCTTATGTTTCTTCTCCCCCTCTACTCTCTTGTAATGGATTGAGTTTTCCCTTTGAAGTTATCTTATCGGATTGAGTCTTTAATGATTTGAGAACACTTGATGTATGTCTTGCCGTGCGTATTTGTGGTGACAATGGGATATCACGTGATTCACTTGATGTATGTTTTGGTGACCAACTTGCGGGTTCCACCCATGAACTTATGCATAGGGGTTGGCACACGTTTTCGTCTTGACTCTCCGGTAGAAACTTTGGGGCACTCTTTGAGGTTCTATGTGTTGGTTGAATAGATGAATCTGAGATTGTGTGATGCATATCGTATAATCATACCCACGGATACTTGAGGTGACATTGGAGTATCTAGGTGACATTAGGGCTTTGGTTGATTTGTGTCTTAAGTTGTTATTCTAGTACGAACTCTAGGGCTGTTTGTGACGCTTATAGGAATAGCCCAACGGATTGATTGGAAAGAATAACTTTGAGGTGGTTTCGTACCCTACCATAATCTCTTCGTTTGTTCTCCACTATTAGTGACTTTGGAGTGACTCTTTGTTGCATGTTGAGGGATAGTTATATGATCCAACTATGTTATTATTGTTGAGAGAACTTGCACTAGTGAAAGTATGAACCTTGGGCCTTGTTTCAACGCATTGCAATACCGTTTACGCTCACTTTTACCACTTGTTACCTTGCTGTTTTTATATTTTCAGATTACAAAAACCTATATCTACCATCCATATTGCACTTGTATCACCATCTCTTCGCCGAACTAGTGCACCTATACAATTTACCATTGTATTGGGTGTGTTGGGGACTTTGTATTGGGTGTGTTGGGGACACAAGAGACTCTTTGTTATTTGGTTGCAGGGTTGCTTGAGAGAGACCATCTTCATCCTACGCCTCCCATGGATTGATAAACCTTAGGTCATCCACTTGAGGGAAATTTGCTACTGTCCTACAAACCTCTGCACTTGGAGGCCCAACAACGTCTACAAGAAGAAGATTGCGTAGTAGACATCAAGCTCTTTTCCGGCGCCATTGCCGGGGAGGTGAGTGCTTGAAGGTATATCTTTAGATCTTGCAATCGATTCTTTTTGTTTCTTGTTTTAGCACTAGTTTAGTTTATAAAAGAAAATTACAAAAAAATGGAATTGAGTCTACCTCATACGCTTCATCTTTTTAATATATTTTGTGAGTATGATGGAAAGGAAAATTGTGCCAAAGTGTTAGAAGAAGAATGCATTAAAATGTTTGGCATTAAATCTTTGAATGATGAGCATGATTGCAATGTTGTTAGTATGAATTCCTTGAATATCCATGATGCTAATGATATGCAAAGCCACAAGCTTGGGGAAGCTATGTTTGATGAAGATGATATTTTTTGTCCCCCAAGGTTTGATGAGCAAATTTACTATGATGAGCATGCCTCCTATCTATGATGATTATTGTGATGACACGTATGCTTTAAAGAATATTGATAACCATGAAACTTGTCATCTTGATCTTAATTTTCAATCACATGATAGTTATTTTGTTGAGTTTGCTCCCACTATTATTCATGAGAAGAATTTTGCTTATGTGGAGAGTAGTAAATTTTCTATGCAAGTAGATCATGAAAAGAATGCTTTAGGTGCTGGTTATGTTGTTGAATTCATTCATGGTGCTACTGAAAATTATTATGAGGGAGGAATATATGCTTGTAGGAATTGCAATAATATCAAGTTTCCTCTCTATGTGCTTAAAGTTTTGAAGTTATGCTTGTTTTGCCTTCCTATGCAAGTTGATTATTGTTCCCATAAGTTGTTTGCTCACAAAATACCTATGCATAGGAAGTGGGTTAGACTTAAATGTGCTAGTATATTCTTCATGATGCTCTCTTTATGTTTCAATTGTTATCTTTTATGTGAGCATCATTGAAATCGTCATGCCTAGCTAGGGGCGTTAAACGTTAGCGCTTGTTGGGAGGCAACCCAATTTTATTTTAGTTTCTTGATTTTTGGTTATGTTTAGGAATAAATAATCCATCTAGCTTCTGGTTAGATGTGGTTTTCTGTTTTAATTAGTGTTTTTGCCAAGTAGAATCTTTGGGAAGACTCGTGTGAAGTCTTTATGATCATGCTGTAAAAAACAGAAACTTTAGCACTCACGAGATTTGCTTCAACGTTTTAATGGAGAGTGCTATTTAGTTGATTCTTTTTGCAGATGATTAATAGACAAATTCCTCAGGTCCACCAATTTGTTTTAGAATTTTTGGAGCTCCAGAAGTATACGTTTGATACATATTACTACAGACTGTTCTGTTTTTGGCAGATTCTGTTTTTCGTGTGTTGTTTGCTTATTTTGATGAATCTGTGAGTAGTATCGGAGGGTATGAACCATAGAGAAGTTGGAATACAGTAGGCTTAACACCAATAAAAATAAAGAATGAGTTCATTACAGTACCTTGAAGTGGTGTTTTGTTTTCTTTCGCTAACGAGCTCACGAGATTTTCTGTTAAGTTTTGTGTTGTGAAGTTTTCATGTTTTGGGTAAAGATTCGATGGACTATGGAATAAGGAGTGGAAAGAGCCTAAGCTTGGGATGCCCAAGGCACCCCAAGGTAATATTAAAGGACAACCAAGAGCCTAAGCTTGGGGATGCCCCGGATGGCATCCCCTCGTTCGTCTTCGTTCATCGGTAACTTTACTTGGAGCTATATTTTTATTCACCACATGATATGTGTTTTGCTTGGAGCGTCATGTCATTTTATTTTGTTTTGCTTTCTGTTTGAATAAAATATTAAGATCTGAAATTCTTAAATGATAGAGAGTCTTCACATGGCTAAATAATTATTTAACTACTCATTGATCTTCACTTATATCTTTTTGGAGTAGTTTGTCATTTACTCGTGTGCTTCACTTATATCCTATGAGTAAATAGTTGAATGATTTGAATGTCATAAATCTGAAATTATATATGTTTCATATGCCTTTCCCATGGGGAGTAATACCTTCACATATAAGAAGTAGAGGTGGTAAATTTATTGAAGGTTAGCAAACATTGTATTGGTCACTTGAACAATTCATGAAAGAATATTGAAGGAAGAGAGATTTCACATATAAATATACTATCTTGAACATCTTCTATGGTTGTGAGCCCCATTAATTATTTTCAAACCTGAGCAAATTAGTTGAAGTTGGACAAGGAAGACAACATAATGAGTTATGCTTGGGTATATTTGTATAGAAGTTATATTGCTATGGATCCTCTAACATGTGGTGCTTGCTATTTAGAATCCTTTGCTAGCCAAAATATCTGTACTAAGCGGGAATACTGCTTGTGCATCCAAATTCCTTGAACCAAGTTTCTTCCATGAGTGTCCACCATATCTACCTATATGCGGTATTTACCTGCCGTTCCAAGTAAATTTGCATGTGCCAAACTCTAAACCTTCAAATAATAATCTGTTTTGTATGCCCGAATCGCTCATGTAGCGACTACGAGTTAGCAGTATCTTCCATGCTAGGTGGGTTATTCTCACGATGAGTGGACTCCGCTCATCATTCACGAGAAAACGGCTGGTAACTGGGATGCCCAGTCCCATGATCAAAATATCGAAATCAAATCAAAAATAATTGCAAACAAAACTCCCCCAGGTTTGATGTTAGTTGGAGGCACCCGTTATTTCAGGCAAGCCATGGATTGATGATTGTTGGTGGAGGGGGAGTAAAAATCTTTACCTTTCTGTTTGGGAACCGCCTATAATGTATGTAGTATGGACGATATTGGGAACTCTTGGTCGTTATGTTGACAATGAAAGCATACTTCTCAAAATTATTTTCATCTCTGTTTTTGCTTCGAGCTCTGGCACCTCTGCAAATCCCTGCTTCCCTCTGCGAAGGGCCTATCTTTTACTTTTATGCAAGAGTCAGTAGTAATCCTTCTCATTCCAACCTACTCTTTAGTTGGCAAGCATCATGTGATGGAAAGATCTAGGCATATATGGCCATTCAAATATATTTGAGCATGAATTATTACTGTTGACATTACCCTTGAGGTAAAAGGTTGGGAGGCGAAACATGAAGCCCCTATCTTTCCCTGTGTTCGATGAATAGTATTTGTTCTAAAAATATGCTTTGAGTGGTAGCAATCATGGAAGACTAAATGATAGTTGAGTAAGTGAAGTTTGCTGAATCAAAGCTCTGACATAGACTCTTCCTGAAAATAAGATGAATTGTAATTGTTTGATGACTAATAACACGGTTTGTTAGTTTTCAAGAAGGTTTATGATCTATACTTTAACATGTGAATAGTTTGTTACTTGATCATGCAATGTTTTATGATATGATCTACTGTTATGACATATAATGATGCTAGAAAAGGTGATTGAAATTATCATTGATCAAACTTATGCACCTGCTAGCATTCACACTTCATAAATTATTTCTTTTATCATTTACCTACTCGAGGACGAGCAGGAATTAAGCTTGGGGATGCTGATACGTCTCCAACGTATCTATAATTTATGAAGTATTCATGCTATTATATTATCCATCTTGGATGTTTAATGGGCTTTACTATGCACTTTTATATTATTTTTGGGACTAACCTATTGACCCAGAGCCCAGTGCTAGTTCCTGTTTTTTCCCTTGTTTCAGTGTTTCGAAGAAAAGGAATATCAAACGGAGTCGAAACGGAATGAAACTTTCTGGAGAAGTTATTTTTGGAAGGAAAGCAACCTGATAGACTTGGAGTGCACGTCAGGAAAGAAACGAGGGAGCCACGAGGTAGGGGGCACGCCCACCACCCTAGGGCGCGCCCTCCACCCTCGTGGGCCCCTCGTGGCTCCCCTGACGTATTTCTTCCGACTATATATATCCATATACCCTAAAACGATCAGGGAACAGAATAGATCGGGAGTTCCGCCGCCGCAAGCCTCTGTAGCCACCAAAAACCAATCGGGACCCTGTTCCGGCACCCTGCCGGAGGGGGGAACCCTCACCGGTGGCCATCTTCATCATCCTGGTGCTCTCCATGATGAGGAGGGGGTAGTTCACCCTCGGGGCTGAGGGTATGTACTAGTAGCTATGTGTTTGATCTCTCTCTCTCTCTCGTGTTCTTGATTTGGCACGATCTTGATGTATCGCGAGCTTTGCTATTGTAGTTGGATCTTATGTTTCTTCTCCCCCTCTACTCTCTTGTAACGGATTGAGTTTTCCCTTTGAAGTTATCTTATCGGATTGAGTCTTTAATGATTTGAGAACACTTGATGTATGTCTTGCCGTGCGTATCTGTGGTGACAATGGGATATCACGTGATTCACTTGATGTATGTTTTGGTGACCAACTTGCGGGTTCCACCCATGAACTTATGCATCGGGGTTGGCACACGTTTTCGTCTTGACTCTCCGGTAGAAACTTTGGGGCACTCTTTGAGGTTCTATGTGTTGGTTGAATAGATGAATCTGAGATTGTGTGATGCATATCGTATAATCATACCCACGGATACTTGAGGTGACATTGGAGTATCTAGGTGACATTAGGGTTTTGGTTGATTTGTGTCTTAAGGTGTTATTCTAGTACGAACTCTAGGGCTGTTTGTGACGCTTATAGGAATAGCCCAACGGATTGATTGGAAAGAATAACTTTGAGGTGGTTTCGTACCCTACCATAATCTCTTCGTTTGTTCTCCACTATTAGTGACTTTGGAGTGACTCTTTGTTGCATGTTGAGGGATAGTTATATGATCCAACTATGTTATTATTGTTGAGAGAACTTGCACTAGTGAAAGTATGAACCTTGGGCCTTGTTTCAACGCATTGCAATACCGTTTACGCTCACTTTTACCACTTGTTACCTTGCTGTTTTTATATTTTCAGATTACAAAAACCTATATCTACCATCCATATTGCACTTGTCTCACCATCTCTTCGCCGAACTAGTGCACCTATACAATTTACCATTGTATTGGGTGTGTTGGGGACACAAGAGACTCTTTGTTATTTGGTTGCAGGGTTGCTTGAGAGAGACCATCTTCATCCTATGCCTCCCACGGATTGATAAACCTTAGGTCATCCACTTGAGGGAAATTTGCTACTGTCCTACAAACCTCTGCACTTGGAGGCCCAACAATGTCTACAAGAAGAAGGTTGCATAGTAGATATCACCGGGCGATAAGCTCGCACACTGTACGCCTTTCCACCTCCTGTGTGCCACTGTGGCAACCCCTTTTCGACTAGAAAAGGAGGCCCAAGGCATACTGGAGAGGGATTCGGCTCTTTGGAACTACGCAGCCACCGTAGCTTGTTCAAAAGCTCAAGAACACTCAATACATCCACCAAAGCAGGACTAGGGTTTTACGCATCCTCACGGCCCGAACCTGGGTAAACGATCTTTGTGCTGGCTCCTGGACCTGCTCTTCTCACAACCCCGCGCCCACTGACCGTAGAAGGGATTCCAGTGATCCCATAGGTGTCGTTCTCACCGACATCTTTGGCGCGCCAGGTAGGGGCGGCGCAGTTGTGAGGATCTAGTTTAGCAACCAGCTTAGCAGTTCCTCGTGGCCATGGTTTCTAAGAAAGAAGACGGCCAAGAGAACTGCGCTGCCTGCAAGCGCGAAGGGTGCCAGTGCGGCGACAGGAAAGCTAAGTCATGCCGAACTTTACATATTTCCTTTCTATATAAGGTTTTTTCCCTCAGAGATCTTGTTCTTTGTATGGAAAACCTGCACGCAAAGGGGCCCTCATGCGATTGGCAACGCCCTTGTTTTGTTTTGAGTCCGCTCAACAGCTCAAGCGGCCGCGTCGAGAGTGGCAGGTTAGCCTTCCGCAACCGGGAACGCTCTCGATTCTGACTCGAGTCAAGCTCGACTGTTCGAGCGGCCGCGTTGGGGGCGGCAAGGTGGTTCGCTCGGCTGCAAGCACACCCGGCAGGCCATTGGGGATCCGTCCTCAAGACGCCGCCCTGGGTTTACGCGCGGAAAGCCTACCCGGTTAATGTAGGGTGGACGTACAAAGGAAAATCGAACATGGAAATAACATGCATTGTATCAAAAGCACTGCAGAGTTATATTACATAAATTGTTGCCGCGCTTCTAACTAAAGATAGAAATTGTCTTGGTCATGAACCTACAGCGACAATGAGAAACGGGGTGTGTTGAGGATATGACCATTAGAGTCACCCGCCCAGGAGGGGCCGGGTTAATCATAATGATCATCACGTGAAGCCCAATACCAAGCTTGAGGATGGCGGATCAATAATGGGCTTAAGACCCGGAGGCGGCTTAAGGCCCTTTGTGATAACCCGCCGTTATGGCAAGACTTGTAACGTAAGGCAAGAGTAGTTAAGAGTCCGAGCCGGATACGGTTATAAGCCGGCCGGGACTCTGAGAGCCACGGGGCGTCAACCTCTCTATATAAAGGGATGACCTGGCGGTGGTTCAGGAGGAGAGACAACAGATCGAGAGCCAGGCATAGCGATTAAGCTCCCTGGTCATCGAAACCCTAAGTAATACCACCTCAACTGGACGTAGGCTTTTACCTTCACCGTAAGGGGCCGAACCAGTATAACCCTCGTGTTCCATGTCCCGCTTAACCCCTTTAAGCTTCCTAGATGCGATGGCTCCACGACTAAGTCCTTGCACGAGGACATCTGCCGTGACAATTACACGACAGTTGGCGCCCACCGTTGGGCCAGCACACGGTGGATTTGAGTTCTTGAAGGGCAGCTTCGAAGGGCTCAAGGGATACGCCGTGGGCCGGATGACCAAGAGTTGTCGCGGCAAGCTCTACATCGACGATGCAAACTGGGGCCCCGACGCCGGCTCAATCGAGTACGGGTACCAGGTCCCCTTCGGCGGAATCCATGTCTTTATTGGCAAGATTGGTGAGCCGGGCATTAAGCCGGACCTCTGCGCCGATCTCATCGAGACGGCTCAGCGTGCACGACCCGCCCGGACTCTGCCTGCCTTGAAGCATGCTTTCGTGGGATGCGTCCATGGAGGACTCTCTGAAAGATCTGGATCTGGCGAGGAGACGGCTGCTCGCTCTGACGGCGAGTCATCCACAGAGGAGACCGACTCGTTATACCAACTTCAAGATGGCAGGCTCAGGGGTTGTTCCGATGGCGACAGTATTCCGGACCCCTTTGAGCCGCCGAGCCGGGTTGGAATCTTCATGGCTGGCGCACAGCCTATTCAAAACCCCGCCGCCAGTGCAGGAAGCCCTGTGCCCTCGCTGGCTCAGGTGCTGATGGATCTCACAGACAAGATGACGGCCCTGTTAACCGCTACGGTCGCCCCAGCGGATCAAGCTCAGCATGACGCGGAGGTGGCACAATTAAATTTGGATCTAGCAAAAGCCAAGGAGGATCTGGCGGCGGAAGGGATCAGGATGGCTGCAGAGAGGGCGGCTCTCGACGCCTAGACTCAGCTGATTCAGGCGCAGTCTTTCCGACTCGCGATGGATCAGAACGCGTCCAATGAGGTCATGAGAAGGAGGCATCAAAAGGCCCAATCTCGACTCCCTCCGGTTTACGATCCTCAAAACCTCTTCAACACGCCTGGTGCAGGGCCCAGTAACCCGCCAGAGATCACAGCGCCCGGGGCTGGAACGTCAATTCAGCCCCAAGTGATGGGGCCTCCCCGGGTGAACTCTGCCCCGCCTCAGTACGTGCCAATACCACCGGATCATTATGCCAACCCGTTGGAAAACATGGTCGCCGCGGCAGCGTGACTGGCGGCTCTCCCAATCGATGGCGACTCTCCGACGGCGGTTGAAACCCGCCGGGTCAGAGAACTCCTTCAGACAGCTCTGGCGCAACAGGAGGCATATTCATATAGCCGGGACAGGATTCATTCAACCCCTCGTCCAGGCCGGAGCCCGAGTTATAGCAGACACATGGTCTCAGCGACCGGCTCTAGCAATGTCCGACGCCGTGACTTGCCTCCAGGCCACAGTCCGGTTCATAATGGAGCTTTTAACGTGGTAGACCAAGACAGAGCACGACAAGAGGCAGAGCAGGCGGCTCAGTTGACGGCTTACCAGCCACTCCCGGCTTATCCGACGGCTTCCATCGACGCGGGTATACCTACGAGGACTGGAGGTGTTCCTTGTCTAGTGCCGGCTCTCCGTAATGAACGTCTGCCCAAGGATTTCAAAGGGCCTAGGAAGGTACCTAATTACACGGCTGATTTACAACCCGGAGCATGGATCGAGAGTTACGAGATGGCTATGGAGTTGCTGGAGGTCAGTGAAGCGGCAATGGCCAAGTACTTCACCATGATGTTAGATGGGACTGCCCGCACTTGGTTGAAAGGACTGCCACCGAACTCTATTAGGTATTGGGCTGAGCTAAAAGATACATGTAGGCAATCTATGTCAATTGTGGATTTGACTAACTGTAAGCAGCAGGAGGGTGAGTCTACAACCCATTGGGTTCGCCGGGGCAAAGAGATAATACATTCATCTGATAAGATGGATGCCAGCTCTGCAGTCTTAATGTTAGAGCAGAATTGTCGTTTTGCGCCCCTGAAGATGAAGCTCGGGCGGCTCAAGCGCGATTGCAATGATATGGGTATGCTGATGGCGGCTCTGGTCAAGTACGCCGACTCTGATAGTACCAAGGATCCCGCGTCGGATGATGAAAGGACAGGGAAGGGAAAACGGAACGGCAATGGCAAGGGCCCCTAGCATAACCCGGCGAACCAAGGAGGTAACAAGCGTAAGGCTGATGGCAGTATGGAATTTGTGGCCAACGCCAATTCACAGGGTAACAACCACCGGCGCAAGGGGAGACCACCTCCCCGAGCCGGCGGGTCGCTTGAACAATTGTTGAATGAGCCTTGCCCAAGGCATGGCTCTAGGGAAAAGCCGGCCACTCATCTATGGATGGACTGCGCAATCATGAAGGCCTTTAAAAATTCCAATGCTTTCAATGGCAACAGTGGCCCAGGCGGCGGCTCAGGCGCTGGCGGCTTTCATGGCCCGGGCGGCAGTTCAAATTCCAATTCTCAGAATGTTCAAGGGGGCTTTAATCAGCAGTCCGGCCAGGGTCATCAGCAGCAGCAGGGGGATACCAGACTAATCCAAAGCAGCTCAATGGCGGGCAGTATCACGTATTTACAACCAGTCTGTGCAAGCGAGAGCAAAAGCTCCATAAAAGGGCTGTGAATGCTGTTGAGCCGGCGGTTCCACGCTATTTAAGATGGTCTGAGCAGCCTATTGTGTGGAGTAGGGAAGATCATCCTCCCCGGGTTGATAATCCGGGTCACCTGGCCTTGGTGGTGGCTCCTCAGGTTGGGGGGTATAAATTCACTAAAGTGCTCATGGACGGAGGCAGCAGCATCAACATACTCTATTATGAGACCTTCCGTCGTATGGGTTTAACTGATAAAAACCTCAGGCAGTCCAATACTGTTTTCCATGGCGTGGTGCCCGGCAAGTCGGCATATCCGGTCGGTAAGATCGAGCTGGAAGTGGCCTTTGGAGATGAGTACAACCACAGGGCGGAAAAACTAACCTTTGAGGTGGTCAAGATAAGAAGCCCGTACCATGACTTGTTTGGGCGGCCGGCTTACGCCAAGTTCATGGCACGGCCGTGTTACGTGTATCTGCAGCTCAAGATGCCGGGTCACAATGGGACCATTACGGTTCATGGCAGCCGAAAGATAGCCTTGGAGTGTGAGGAAGGTGACGCGGCTTACGCGGAATCTGTTTGTGCAACAGAGGAGTTGAAGTTTTACAAGGACAATGTTGACCCGGCAGATATGACGTCTTTGAAAAAGCCAACCACGGAGCATGAGCCGGTAATGAAATTTAAGTCCGCTGATGAGACTAAACTTGTTGACTTTGTTCCAGGTGACTCATCTCAGCAGTTCAGCATCAGTGCCAATCTGGATCCGAAATAGGAAGGCACGCTCGTCGAGTTCATCCGTGAGAACAGGGACATCTTTGCATGGAAACCTTCTGACATGCCGGGTGTACCCAGAGAACTCGCTGAGCACACTCTCAATATTGATCCGAAGTTTAAACCGGTCAGGCAATTCCTCCGGCGGTTTAATGAGGAGAGGCGGAAAGCCATTGGTGAGGAGGTAGCCCGGCTCTTGGCGGCCGGGTTTATTGTTGAAGTCTTTCATCCAGAATGGTTAGCTAACCCGGTGCTCGTGCTCAAGAAGAACGACACCTGGCGGATGTGTGTGGATTACACGGATTTAAACAAGGCTTGTCCGGCTGATCCATATGCTCTCCCCCGTATTGATCAGATTATTGATGCTACGGCGGGTTGTGAGCGCTTAAGTTTTTTGGATGCTTATTCTGGATACCATCATATTAAAATGGCAGTTAAGGACCAGGAGAAGACGGCGTTCATCACTCCCTTTGGAGCCTTCTGTTATGTATCTATGCCTTTTGGGCTCAAGAGTGCACAGGTGACTTACCAGCGTTGTGTGCAGAATTGTCTTCATAACCAGATTGGGTGCAACGTTCATGCCTATGTGGATGATATCGTGGTTAAATCCAGGGAGAAGGAGACCTTGGTAGATGATCTTAGAGAAACCTTTGATAATCTCCGGGTTTACAAGATGATGCTTAACCCGGCCAAGTGTGTTTTTGGTGTTCCCGCAGGCAAACTCTTGGGTTTTCTGGTTTCCCACAGAGGCATTGAAGCTAACCCGGAAAAGATCAAAGCAATCACCTCCCTGGCTAAGCCGGCGTGCATAAACGACGTCCAGCGTCTGGCGGGCCGCATCGCTGCTTTGAGCCGGTTTATAAGCCGTTTGGGTGAAAAGGCCACGCCACTGTACCAGTTGATGAAGAAAACAGATGACTTTATCTGGAATGATGCTGCTAATGCTGCTTTTGAGGATTTGAAGAGACAGCTGGCTGAGCCCCCAGTCCTTGCTGCTCCTGTTGACAAGGAGCCCTTATATCTGTATGTAGCCGCTAACACACGAGCCGTCAGCGTGGCTGTGGTGGTGGAGCGTAAGGAAGCAGGTAAGGAGTATCCAGTTCAGCGGCCGGTTTACTACATCAGCGAAGTACTCATTGAGTCCAAACAACGGTATCCACATTGGTAGAAGCTTGTTTATGGGGTATTCGTGGCAAGCCGGAAGCTTAAGCATTATTTCCAGGGTCACCCTATCACTGTGGTTAGTTCTGCTCCCCTGGGAGATATCATCCAAAACAGAGAAGCCACAGGAAGAGTGGCTAAGTGGGCTATAGAACTTGGACCTCATGGTCTGAAATACGTGCCACGCACTGCTATTAAATCTCAAGCATTGGTGGATTTCATCAACGATTGGACAGAGCTGCAGGTGCCTGAAGAGAAACCGGATAATACATACTGGACTATTCACTTCGACGGGTCTAGGAAATTGGAGGGCTCGGGGGCTGGAGTTGTATTAACTTCCCCTCGAGGTGACAAGTTTTGCTATGTGCTACGGTTGATGTTTCCCTGTACTAATAATGCGGCTGAGTACGAGGCCTTGCTCCATGGTCTTCGGATGGCTAAGGAGATGAGCTTGAGCCGGGTAAGGTGCTTTGGCAACTCAGATTTAGTGGCCCAACAAGTGTCAGGCAAGTGGGATTCCAAGGACCCTCTCATAGCGGCTTATCGCCGCGAAGTTGATGCCATTGCTGGACATTTTCAGGGTTACCAAGTAGATCACATCGATCACAGGAAGAACGAGGCGGCTGATGCATTAAGCCGGCTGGGCTCTCAGCGAAGGCCGGTGCCGCCTAATACTTTCTTGGACATTTTGCATAACCCTTCTGTTAAGTTGCCTACAGAGGAAGACTTGGCTGTTCCTGACCCGGAGGCATAGTTGGTGGCGGCTCTCCACATTACCCCAGACTGGACAGTACCATACTTGGCTTACATGACCCGGGGAGAATTGCCTGAGGATGAAACTTTGGCCAGACAAATAACCCGGCGGTCTAAGTCAATGATAATTATCAATGGCGAGCTGCATCGTCGCAGTGTCACTGGAACTTTCCAGCATTGTGTTTCCCCTGAGGAAGGTCAAGAAATTTTACGTGAAATTCACGAGGGGGATTGTGGCCATCATGCCGGCTCAAAATCCCTTGTGGCCAAGCCTTTTCGTCATGGTTTTTATTGGCTGACGGCTCATGCTGATGCAGAGGATTTGGTCAGTAAATGTGACGGTTGCCAGAGGTTCTCGCGACGGGCTCATGTGCCGGCTCAAGAATTGAGGATGATTCCAATTACTTGGCCATTTGCGGTCTGGGGGCTTGATATGGTTGGGCCTTTTAAAAGATCCAAGGATAAAAAGACCCACCTCCTGGTGGCGGTCGACAAGTTCACAAAGTGGGTTGAAGCAGAGCGAGTTAGTAAGTGTGACGCAGCCACATCGGTTCAGTTTATGAAAAGGGTGATATTTCGCTTTGGTTTTCCACACAGCATTATAACTGACAATGGTACAAATCTGTCTAAAGGCGCCATGGAGGTGTTTTGTCAACGAGAGCATATTCGGCTTGATGTTTCATCAGTGGCTCACCCTCAGTCCAATGGTCAAGCTGAGAGAGCCAATCAGGAAATCTTGAAGGGCATCAAGCCCCGGCTTTTGGTCCCTTTGCAACGGACGCCGGGTTGTTGGGTGGAGGAGTTACCCTCCGTGTTATGGAGCATCAATACTACTCCTAACAGGTCTACGGGTTACACGCCTTTCTTCATGGTTTATGGAGCGGAGGCGGTCCTCCCTAGCGACATCCGTCATGACTTGCCTCGAGTGGTGGCTTATGTTGAGGCGGATAATGAGCAGGCGCGCCAAGATGCTCTTGACTTGTTGGACGAACAGCGTGATGTGGCAGCGGCTCGCTCGGCGATTTACCAACAAGACCTGCGCCGCTATCACAGCCGCCAGGTTAAGTCCAGAGTCTTCCAGGAAGGTGATCTGGTGCTCCGGCTCATCCAAGATCAAACAGATGCACACAAGTTATCCCCGCCTTGGGAAGGGCCCTTTGTGGTCAGCAAGAACTTGCACAACGGGTCATACTACCTTATCGATGTTCGAGAGCACAAAGATTCACGTAAGTCGGAGGAAGAGACCCGTCGGCCGTGGAACATAGCTCAGCTTCGACCTTATTACACTTGAGCCACCAGCTCTCATAATGTACATATTTCTATAGCCATGTATATATTATGATAAATAATAAAGCAGGACCTCTGTCCTTTTCTCCTCCAAAGGTAAATGTGTTATTTCCATTACAACATTACATGGTCACTTGGAGGTGGATCCGGCTTATGATCGTATTCGAATCTAGCCGTTAAAAATATGATCACTTGGGGGCTTCCTGTTCAAACATAGGTCGTATTCGAACCAAAGAGAACATAGCTGTCGATACCCACTTGATTGGCAAATTGCCGAGCTCATTGGGGAGTTTTTCTTGATCATATTTGAATCATAGCTCAACCCCCTTTGGGAACCGACGTGGATCGTATTCGAATCAGCGTCGTTAAACAACTCTTAAGGTCATTTGGGGGCTTCCTGTTCAAACATGGGTCGTATTCGAACCTAAGAGAACATAGCTGTCGGTACCCTCTTGATCGGCAACGCCAAAGCCACTGGGGGCTATATGATCGCATTCGAATCTTAGCTTAACCCCTTTGGGGGCTATATGACCGCCTCCGCCCCGTCGCCGACGCCGGTCGCCGCCTCCGCCGCGCCCCGCCACCGGGGTCCGCCGCCGCCTCTCTCCCTCGCCGCCGCGCCCGGTCGCGAGACCCGTGCCGTCCCATGCCGGCGTGCCCGACGCCGCCCCGTCCTCCAACTCCGGTGGCCACCCCGGCCGTCCTCGATCCGAGCGCCCAAACCCTGGATCTGGGTCCGAAGGTTGACTTCTTCCCCCTCAATTTTCTCCAAGTCCCGAGATATTTGCATTCTGGTGCATACTTTGACCTACCATAACTCCATAACCGTAGATCCGTTTTGCGTGCATGATATGTAGAAATGGTCGTCCCGAGATGCTCTCCATTTTGTTCCATTGTGCCATGCTCGTTGAGTCCATCTTGATGCCCAAATCTCTGGTGCAAGAGTGTTATATGATGTTTACTGCTGTTACTTATCAGAACTTGATGTTTTGTTATTTTTGTTGCATTTTATGTGTGCATCTTATGGGCATGAGCTCTACAGGTGTTTTGATCTATGCCATGCCATGTTTACAGATGTGTATGTCATGTATTTTTTGATCTATGTGGTGACTAGCACAAGCATGCAAACTAGGCTTCGTGATGTTTCTGTTTTCAGGGAATTTAGGATTTTCACCGTCTGTTACTGCTGTTATTTTGTTGCCATGTATCCATATGTCTACAGTGAGATCCATGCTTCTTTTGAGTATGTTCAGTAAGGATATTTTGTAGATATAGTTGTGCTCTATCCATCCATGCCCCTGTTTGTATTTATGAAGTGCCCTAGCATGTCTCAATCTTGCTCTACTTTTGCTATAAAATGTTTCTGCCAGATTGTTAACATGATATTCAATTTTGCCAAGGTTGTTGTAGTTGATCCATACATGCTATGAACTTGCTCTTGCCATGGTTAGATTCATAAACATGCCATCTTGCTGTAGGTATGCTTGTTTTGTCATGCATGGTTTTGTGATGAGTGAATCAAGCTCACCAAGATGCCCTCATAATTTCTGTTAATGCCATGCTCTGTTTTCTGCTAAGTCTGAAACCTGTTAACGAAACTTCCTATGTTACATGGGTGCCATCATATCTTCTGATCCTTTTTGGCTCATGGTCAGTAAGGGACTTTTGTTCTATGCATTTAGTAGATTCATGCCATGCCTTGTTTTGCTATGTTAAGTTCCTGTAGCATGTTGATTACTTGCTCTGAACATTGCTACCTGATGCTGTTTATGCCATGTCCAGTAATTTCACCAAGTCTGTGAACCTGATATCTTTTGCACTTTTGCCATGCTTGTTTGAACCTGTTATGTTGTGATCTAGCCATACCTTAGTGTTCATTGTTTGTCAAGCATCTCCTGTAGATTACTGTCATATGCTTCGTTGCTATGTTGGGGTGATGTAGCATAGTTACTTGAGGTATTCTAAGTGCTATCATGCTGTTAATCGCAGAATCGTGTCATTCTTGTTTTGCTTGCCATTTGCTAACCGTGCATCCGTTTCCGGTGATCTTTATATCGATTTCAACCGAAATCATCTCATCTTTCTAGTGGCATACTTGGTTTGCCAAGTTGCTGTAGTGACCCGACCCGAAAGGATCAAGTCTCTGTGCTTAAGTGTCATCCCTGGATCGGTATGCTGACACACACAGTACTCGAGGATTTATAACAGAAGTAAATCACATGTATAAAGTAACGTAAATACTATTACCTCAATCCAAATAGCGGAAGTAACAAGGTTGTGGATTCCCATCAACACCAACGGCAAAGTTGAGTGTAGAAATCGTAACCCTAACGAATCACTTACTCGTCGTAAGATATCCTGCAACATGAAACGTTGCAGCCCGAAAACGGGTCAGCACATGGAATATGCTGGCAAATTCACACCATAGAGAAATAACGAACAAAGGCTATCACTACATGCATATATGGCTGGTGGAAAAGCTCTATGGTTATAATGTTTTTGCGAAAAGCCAATTTTTCCCTACTACAAAGGAATAAATTTTATTTAACTATCATGGTGGTTGTGAAACATTGAGATGGTTGACAGCATCTCAATCCCAATTAAGTATCATCATTAACCCAACAATATTAATTAAAGTAACATGATGAGATCAACGGGATAATCCAAGAACTAGATACTCAAGATGTCCATAACCGGGGACACGGCTAATCATGATTAGTTTCTACACTCTGCAGAGGTTTGTGCACTTTTCCCCACAAGACTCGATCGCCTCCGCTTGATTCTCGCACTGCATGATGTTTGAGAAACGGATGATCGAGACATAGTCTTTCAGAAGCGTTAGCACCTTACGATGGGTAGACCGGTACACCTACATCCCCTACATCTGCTAGTCTACCACTGTAAGAGTTCACACAACTTAATCAACTATGCTAGAGCCCATAATAGCTTGTGGCTGCACACGGAAGATTCTAGCATGAATAATCTTATGATCCCTTTGAGCCTGGGTGGCGGTCCTTATACAAACAGACAACACTGGGTTCTCCAGGTGCCTCAATCCACCCAGATGTGAGTTTTAGTTGCCACCTTAAGTAAACCATTATTAACAATCTCACATCTGTCATGAATATCTCTCAAACCCAATCCACGTCTACGGGCATAGCATGGCAATATAATAGCAACGTAGAAGTAACTCCCAAAGATTTGATCATAAACAGGGCAATAGGTACTACCTCAACTACTTCCCAATACCCACAATTTAAATTTGATCCTAACCATGCAATGTTTGAGGGTTGAATCTAATGCATAAAAACTGGGAATGAAGGGATATGATCAAAGTGTGAACTTGCCTGCAATGTTGATGAAGATGATTCGCACTCAAAACTCTTGATAGATCTACTCGTCACACTCCGGTCAATCTATCGTAAGCAAGCAATAGTAAGCACACATAAGCAATCACTCAAAAGATCAGAAAGAACGAAGAAGACGATTCGGGAAACATCAAAACCAAGCAAATAACTCTTGCAACATAAAACAATTTCTAACAGTACCAAAATTATATGAATTTGGCCTTATCAGAAAGTTTAGGTCAAGAGCTTCGATTTGCAAAAAGAATCAACTCAAACGGAGTTACGGAACTTAAGTTATGAACAAAAGAAGTTTGAATACAAATCTGTTTGAATTCAAATTTTAAAACTTTCAAAAACATGTTTAAGTTGTTTTACTGGATAGAGGAGATCATAACGAAGAAGTGGGTGTTGGTTTCGTTGGATTTGGATAAACGAGTAAAAAGTTGTAGACATTTGAAAATCAGGGGCTAATATGTAAATAAATCATCACAGATAAGTCCCTGGCCGGAAATTAAAAAGAAAATAAAAGAAAATAAATCCTATCGAACGAACGTTCGCTACAGAGCCCTACGGAACGAAATCGTTCGCTACCGAATACTAATAGATGAACGTCCACTAATTAACCTATCTAAAATATAAGACCGACTTTTAAAAGAAAAACCGCAGAAAACCCAAAAAAAAAACCAGACCGGAGGGGGTTATACCGGGTCGGCGGTTCGGTTGAGAAAAACCGGCAGCGGCTCCGGTGAGGCGGCGGACTTCGGCTAGGTGGCGGACTCCGGCGAGGCGGGCAGCGGCGGCTACGGCGGCGGGGTGGTGCGGCAGGCGGCGCGGTGGCGAGGAGCGGCGCGAGGTGGAGCAGCTGCGGCGGCGCGGCAGCGGCAGAAGTGCGGCAACGCGGCTGATCTCGCCGGCGGCGGCGGTTGCGGCGCGGTGGCGCGTCGAGGAAAGGAGAGAGGGCGGGGCGGCGGATCTCGCCTTATAAAGGCCAGGGGAGGGGCGGGTGTTGCGTGGGCGAGGGGGCAAAGGAGTCCGGCCGGACTCCGGCGGTGGCGCTCCCGTGCGGGAGTCGGTCTCCTGCGGGAGATCGGGGACAGGGCGACGGGCGAGCTGGGCTGGGCCGGCCCAGTCGGCGAAGAGAATTTTTTTAACAAACGGAGAAAGAAATAATAAAGACAAAATGAAAATATTATATAGGCATATAATATATCAAAATTTTCAAAAAAAATTCCAACAGCGTGAACATTTTTGTAAAGTCAAATAAAATCCACAAAAATTTTAATAAATCAAACAGTTCTACTGCCTTAATAAAATCCAATAAAAATATTTTTTTTAAATACCAAAATGATTTCAAATTTATTTTTCTCCAATTTTGTGATGTAGGGAATCATGTTACCCTATTTTCTGTATATTTTATTTTTGGAGAAAAATAATTTGAATAAAACTCAAATAAGTCCAATATTGGAAAATAATTTCAATGGGACTTTGAATTTAATCCGTTGAAACTCCCAACTCCTATTTCATATGTTTTGAAGAAGTCATTTTATCTTCTCTCGTGAAAATCATTGAGTTGCGTAAAGTTTCAGAATTGGAAAATATTTTCAAATGAAATTCAAATATTTTCAACACCCCTTGTCATTAAAATAAATGGAAGAAGTCATGTCATCTTCTCTCCAGGGTTTTGTGGTGAAAAGTATTTGAATTCCTGGAGATCATAAAAGCAAAATGAATGTTTGGGAAAGTCCTTTTATTCCCTCTCATTTAACTTTCAAAAGATTTCGAATTCACTCACTTTTCAGTCAATCAATCAAACAATCAATCCAATCTATATGTTTATTATAACATTCCAAAATTTAGAATTTTGGGATGTTACAAACCTACCACCCTTAAAATGAATCTCGTCCTCGAGATTCGGAGAGGCTAGCAAGAAATAGGTTAGGGTTTGGGGGTCTCCTCAAAATCCATCGATCATCTCAGGGGTCTGGGGTGCTACCACCCTTAGAAACATTGTTACGGTTCCATCAAAACTCATATACTCCATCCATTATTCTTGACAGTGTCGGTCTTCTCAGATCTTCAGTATAATTCCTTCTCTGGGTTCTTCCGGTGGTGGCATAACCTTTACCAAAATTCTTCTGTCCTTTCATCTTGGTAAGGTTATTCCGAGACTGGGTCTTCACAGCTGACGGGTCTGGCGCCAATACTAAACAGCTATCGACATCTCATGGTGGTCAACAATTTACGGTTTCTCCTGCAGGAAAATGGGTCTGGGTTGATCCTCACCGTATAACCTACGATTGGTATTGACTGCCGTGTACAAGGGAAACATTCTTATACCATTCTAAGGTTCAAACAAGGTTTGGTCGTCGTCTCTCTACTATAGGTAAGTCACTCAGATTTACCATCCCATATAGCAAAGCGAACAATAAGAGTAAGTCGGTATGGTGATCAATCCATCCCGCACCCAAATCATTACCTTGTATATGGTTTAGCGAATCTCGCATTCTAACACTCGGTCATCCTCGCAAGCATTGCAGAATTTCTCTTGTCGACGAACCAAGTTCGGAAAAATCCAATGATTCTGCAAGCCAAACAAACATCTATCATTCCTTCACAACTCTCAGGTTTTGCGTAACTCCTATAAGATCGTGTGTCGATAAAATCGTAACTTCTTCCAGGGTCTTCCCTTCAACAAGAGTGTGCTTGCTTCTTGGCAGGTCCTGTGGCCTGTGGGTTATGGCCCATCTCATCACTTGTAAGCCTTGAACTCATCATCGGCAACTGATCCTTAATCCAACATCCAACTTCCTGGTATTCTTAAATCCATCCAATTGTACTGTCTTCCTTCCTTCTATTGGCACCAACTAGGACATGATTACTCAGACTCATCATGGAATTTCCATTGATACATATTTCCAACATCATACCTCTTTTATATCCAATAGTAATTTATCCCTTCATCCTTGGGGAATATCCCACATACCGAGATAAAAACTTATACTTATGAAGTCCATACTCCACTTCGTGGAACATCATTATCCTTTCCAGGGTCAAGCATCCTTACAGGGGTATATTGGCCATCTCTGCATGGCACTTCTTCAACTGAGAAAGGTGAAACACATCATGAACTCATGACAGTCCTTCGGGTGACTCCAACTTGTTGGCCACTTCTCCCATACGCTCCAAAACTCGATATGGTCCTACAAATCTCGGGGCTAACTTTCCCTTAACTCCAAATAGTTTAACTCCTCGCAGAGGGAACACACGAAGACATGCTCCGTCTGCAATTTCATAGACTACCTCCTTTACATCGAATAATACTCCATACCCTCATATTCTTGGGGTATCCAACATATCGAGATAAAACTCATACTTATTTTGTTCGAAATCCACTTCGTTGAATATCATTACCTTTTTCCAAGGGTCAAGTTTCCTCACAGGGTACTACCACCCTTAAGATGCACAATCTTCCATAGACCATATTTCTCTTATCCTCGAAAATGGTCAAAATCTTTCTTCATAGAGTAACAACTCATAGAATCCAAATCAATACCAATGATGCTAACTTTATTGATTCTCAAATTATTACAATCTCCTGCATTCCATTACATGCCTCAATCCGACACCTCACTAATAAAAGAAATGTCCACACTACTACTACATTTCTCGTTGCACTGAACTATTTATCACAAGTCTTCGTATCCTTGGGGCATTCTCTGGCAAAGTGCCCTGCTTCATCACAATGGTAACATATTACTTCTGACATATCTCGGGGTTTCCTTGTGATTATATAGCCTCCTGGGGTCCTCATCTTCCCTTTTGGGCAATCATTGTGGTAGTGTCCTGAATTTTTGCACCTGAAACATGTGATATGACTCAGGTCTTTTTTTGTGGAAATTGGGTTGTTCCTGGGATCCAATCTATTTCTCTTCCTGGACTTTTTCGTTCCAATCAGGGCTTCTATTTCCTGTGGGTCATACTCTACTTCCTCTGTCGGGAATTCTACTAAATCCCTATTCAGACAATTTTGGGAGATGTGTCCTTCTTCTCCACATGAATAGCATGACTTGGTGCAGGGTTTATTTGGTTCTTCTTTGGGTGTGTCCTCCACCTCTTCCTTCATCACAGATTCCTCTAAATTTTCCATGAGGGCTCTTTTCATTGCTTCTTTCTTCTGCTGAACGGTCCTTTGTACCATGGGGTAGATGTGACACTGAGCAGGGTAGTGGGTAGTCCCTTCACACAAGCAACAAGTGATCTGCCGAGTTGGGCATTCTTCAGCTAGGTGACTTCCTTCACAATTAGGGCATTCATCCTTGTGTTCCTTATGGTTGTGTCCTATTTCTCCACAAGGCTTGTATGCACAAGGTTTCTTCATATCCTTTCCATAAGGCTTCAATTTCTGGGACACAAGACGAGATCTTTGTAGAGTCCACTTAAATTCTTTCCAAGTGGTTACTTCTTGCCATCCATTGATGGTTTGGTACATCCTCCACCAAGTAGCAGCACCTCTTTCAAAACATTGAAGAGCATGCCGGGTCATATCCTTTCCGACTATAGGGTTATTCCTCATGTGATCCTCCATGTTCTGAATCCATCGGTCCGTCTCCAATTGACTCATCGGTCCAGAAAATACAAGCTCATCTCCATTCATCCTCTGTTGGGTCCAAGGGTTTGGGGTGAGATAAGAGAGGTAGAGAGGGATGCACACAATACAAACAAAAGTTTTGAAAAGACAGATTTTATTGTGGCTGTCGGAAAAACAACAAACAAATGACAGCTCACCAACGTCGCATCTAACGTAGGCATAACAGGGGTTTGGTCTTCTAAAGGTCAATAAGTCTTCAACATCGCCAAACTCTTCAAGTCTTGTTCATGTCTCCGATGGCTTCTTCCAATCATGCTTGTCCTTCTCAAGTTCTTTTGCCAAATTATGTCTGTTGACGCGAAGTCTCTCGTGACGTCCTTTAAATTTTTCTGGAGTTGCGCTCCAACTTCTGGGTTTCAACATCCTTGACATGAACCATGATCCTACTGTCCTTCAGTTCATGACGAACTTTGATGTCTCGAGGTTTTGCTCCTCTAGCTTGGCTACTTTCAGCCTCTGCGTCCTGAGTTCTTCACGAAACACTTCTTTGTCAAAAACTTCTTGATGTAATACTCCGGATCCTGGTGATACACCGGTCTAAAGTTAAAACATCATCTTGCTGATAGGTGCTCCATCATCCTTCTACCATCCAATCCTTCCATGCATATGCATGCTTAACTCGGCACGGTGGCAATAGAATAAGCGGACGATAACATCATGGATAGCCGTGTTTATGCCCATGTTACTGCCATGAGCTTTCATTCCATAACTGATATCTCCTGTCTTTGGGTTTTCTTAACAAAAACTTTGAGTTCTAATGCTCCATGTTTCGGTCTTTCTCCGATACACCTTGCTCTCGGGCATTGACGGCTTCCATAGTTTGCCACGTTCCATAAGGGTAACCTTCCTAGGTCATACACATCTGGCAATTCTTCAGAGCCTTCAAATTCTCCCAGTCTTCGAAGTCTTCAACCATTGTAGTTTCCATTATCATAATGCATGGTAAAATCCTCTTTATTCCAAATGGTCTTGGTTGTCTGATATCTTGTCCTTCTTGGAGTGGTCTCATCAGTCGAATCTTCGTGTGGTCAAAAGGGGAAAGGGTATGGTCTAACTAAAAGGGAATATTTGAATAAGACTCAGAAAAGAAAAGAGGTAAAAGATCTTTTTGAAAAGGAAAGTTTTTAGGGAAAATCCTTCCTATGGGCTTGCCGGTTCCTAGGGTCACGTCCTACAGTCAACATGTGCTCTGATACCATCTTGTAGCGACCCGACCCGAATGGATCAAGTCTCTGTGCTTAAGTGTCATCCCTGGATCGGTATGCTGACACACACAGTACTCGAGGATTTATAACAGAGGTAAATCACATGTAGAAAGTAACGTAAATACTATTACCTCAATCCAAATAGCGGAAGTAACAAGGTTGTGGATTCCCATCAACACCAACGGCAAAGTTGAGTGTAGAAATCGTAACCCTAACAAATCACTTACTCGTCGTAAGATATCCTGCAACATGAAACGTTGCAGCCCGAAAACGGGTCAGCACATGGAATATGCTGGCAAATTCACACCATAGAGAAATAAGGAACAAAGGCTATCACTACATGCATATATGGCTAGTGGAAAAGCTCTATGGTTATAATGTTTTTGTGAAAAGCCAATTTTTCCCTACTACAAAGGAATAAATTTTATTTAACTATCATGGTGGTTGTGAAACATTGAGATGGTTGACAGCATCTCAATCCCAATTAAGTATCATCATTAACCCAACAATATTAATTAAAGTAACATGATGAGATCAACGGGATAATCCAAGAACTAGATACTCAAGATGTCCATAACCGACACGGCTAATCATGATTAGTTTGTACACTCTGCAGAGGTTTGTGCACTTTTCCCCACAAGACTCGATCGCCTCCGCTTGATTCTCGCACTGCATGATGTTTGAGAAACGGATGACCGAGACATAGTCTTTCAGAAGCGTTAGAACCTTACGATGGGTAGACCGGTACACCTACATCCCCTACATCTGCTAGTCTACCACTATAAGAGTTCACACAACTTAATCAACTATGCTACAGCCCATAATAGCTTGTGGCTGCACACGGAAGTTTCTAGCATGAATAATCTTATGATCCCTTTGAGCCTGGGTGGCGGTCCTTATACAAACAGACAACACTGGGTTCTCCAGGTGCCTCAATCCACCCAGATGTGAGTTTTAGTTTCCACCTTAAGTAAACCATTATTAACAATCTCACATCTGTCATGAATATTTTCAAACCCAATCCACGTCTACGGGCATAGCATGGCAATATAATAGCAACGTAGAAGTAACTCCCAAAGGTTTGATAATAAACAGGGCAATAGGTACTACCTCAACTACTTCCCAATACCCACAATTTAAATTTGATCCTAACCATGCAATGTTTGAGGGTTGAATCTAATGCATAAAAACTGGGAATGAAGGGATATGATCAAAGTGTGAACTTGCCTGCAATGTTGATGAAGATGATTCGCACTCAAAACTCTTGATAGATCTACTCGTCACACTCCGGTCAATCTATCGTAAGAAAGCAATAGTAACCACACATAAGCAATCACTCAAAAGATCAGAAAGAACGAAGAAGACGATTCGGGAAACATCAAAACCAAGCAAATAACTCTTGCAACATAAAACAATTTCTAACAGTACCAAAATTATATGAATTTGGCCTTATCAGAAATTTTAGGTCAAGAGCTTCGATTTGCAAAAAGAATCAACTCAAACGGAGTTACGGAACTTAAGTTATGAACGAAAGAAGTTTGAATACAAATCTGTTTGAATTCAAATTTTAAAATTTTCAAAAACATGTTTAAGTTGTTTTACTGGATAGAGGAGATCATAACAAAGAAGTGGGCATTGGTTTCATTGGATTTGGATAAACGAGTAAAAAGTTGTAGACGTTTGAAAATGAGGGGCTAATCTGTAAATAAATCATCACAGATAAGTCCCTGGCCGGAAATTAAAAGAAAATAAAAGAAAAAAAATCCTATCGAACGAACGTTCGCTACAGAGCCCTACGGAACGAAATCGTTCGCTACCGAATACTAACAGATGAACGTCCACTAATTAACCTATCTAAAAATATAAGACCGACTTTTAAAAGAAAAACCGCAGAAAACCCAAAAATAAAAAAAATAAACCAGACCGGAGGGGGTTATACCGGATCGGCGGTTCGGCTAAGAAAAACCAGCAGCGGCTCCGGCGAGGCGGCGGACTCCGGCGAGGCGGCGGACTCCGGCGAGGCGGGCAGCGGCGGCTACGGCGGCGGGGTGGTGCGGCAGGCGGCGCGGTGGCGAGGAGCGGCGCGAGGTGGAGCAGCTGCGGCGGCGCGCCAGCGGCAGAAGTGCGGCGGCGCGGCTGATCTCGCCGGCGGCGGCAGTTGCGGCGCGGCGGCGCGTCGAGGAAAGGATAGAGGGCGGGGCGGCGGATCTCGCCTTATAAAGGCCAGGGGAGGGGCGGGTGTTGCGTGGGCGAGGGGGCAAAGGAGTCCGGCCGGACTCCGGCGGCGGCGCTCCCGTGCGGGAGTCGGTCTCCTGCGGGAGATCGGGGACGGGGCGACGGGCGAGCTGGGCTGGGCCACGGCCTGGCTGGGTGCTGGGCCGGCCCAGTCGGCGAAGAGATTTTTTTTTAACAAACAGAGAAAGAAATAATAAAGACAAAATGAAAATATTATATAGGCATATAATATATCAAAATTTTCAAAAAAAAAATTCCAACAGCGTGAACATTTTTGTAAAGTCAAATAAAATCCACACAAATTTTAATAAATCAAACAGTGCTACTGCCTTAATAAAATCCAATAAAAATCTTTTTTTTTAAATACCAAAGTGATTTCAAATTTATTTTTCTCCAATTTTCTGATGTAGGGAATCATGTTACCCTATTTTCTGTATATTTTATTTTTGGAGAAAAATAATTTGAATAAAACTCAAATAAGTCCAATATTGGAAAATAATTTCAATGGGACTTTGAATTTAATCCTTTGAAACACCCAACTCCTATTTCATATGTTTTGAAGAAGTCATTTTATCTTCTCTCGTGAAAATCATTGAGTTGCATAAAGTTTCAGAATTGGAAAATATTTTCAAATGAAATTCAAATATTTTCAACACCCCTTGTCATTAAAATAAATGGAAGAAGTCATGTCATCTTCTCTCCAGGGTTTTGTGGTGAAAAGTATTTGAATTCCTGGAGAACATAAAAGCAAAATGAAAGTTTGGGAAAGTCCTTTTATTCCCTCTCATTTAACTTTCAAAAGATTTCGAATTCACTCACTTTCAGTCAATCAATCAAACAATCAATCCAATCTATCTGTTTATTATAACATTCCAAAATTTAGAATTTTGGGATGTTACAATTACTGCCTTCTTCATCCTTTTTCTTCCGGAGCACGCATACGCATCGCATATCATTCATGTATTGCGTCATGTGCCTTGTGCATTTCCCGTGATTGATTGTGGTTACATTGATTGTGTTCTTGCTGTGGGTAGAGCCGGGAGACGAGTTCGTGAACGAGGAACCTGTTGAGTACGCTTACGAGGATGAAGCTTTCGACAACTCTGAGAACCTTGCAGGCAAGATGACCATACCCTCGAAATCACTTCTATCTTTGCTTTGCTAGTTGTTCGTTCTATTGCCATGCTGCGTTACCTACCACTTGCTATATCATGCCTCCCATATTGCCATGTCAAGCCTCTAACCATCCTTTCCTAGCAAACCGTTGTTTGGCTAAGTTACCGCTTTTGCTCAGCCCTTCTTATAGCGTTGCTAGTTGCAGGTGAAGTTGAAGTTGGTTCCATGTTGGAACATGGATATTTTGGAATATCACAATATCTCTTATTTAATTAATGCATCTATATATTTGGTAAAGGGTGGAAGGCTCGGCCTTATGCCTAGTGTTTTGTTCCACTTTTGCCGCACTAGTCTCCGTCATACCGGTATTATGTTCCTTGAGTTTGCGTTCCTTACGCGGTTGGGTGATTTATGGGACCCCCTTGACAGTTCGCCTTGAATAAAACTCCTCCAGCAAGGCGCAACCTTGGTTTTACCATTTGCCACCTAAGCCTTTTTCCCTTGGATTTTCGCGAGCCCGAGGGTCATCTTTATTTTAAACCCCCGGGGCAGTGCTCCTCTGAGTATTGGTCCAACCTGTCAGTCGCCGGTGGCCACCAGGGGCTACTCTGGGCTCGCCTATCGGAAGCTTGGACAATCCGGTGTGCCCTAAGAACGAGATATGTGCAGCTCCTATCGGGATTTGTCAGCACATTCGGGTGGTTTTTCTGGTCTTGTTTTACCATTGTCGAAATGTCTTGTAAACCGGGATTCCGAGATTGATCGGGTCTTCCCGGGAGAAGGTTTATCCTTCGTTGACCGTGAGACCTTATAATGGGCTAAGTTGGGACACCCCTGCAGGGTATTATCTTTCGAAAGCCGTGCCCGTGGTTATGAGGCAGATGGGAATTTGTTAATGTCCGGTTGTGGAGAACTTGTCACTTCACTTAATTAAAATACATCAACCGTGTGTGTAGCCGTGATGGTCTCTTCTCGGCGGAGTCCGGGAAGTGAACACGGTTTGAGTTATGCATGAACGTAAGTAGTTTCAGGATCATTTCTAGCTTCGCGACCGTTGCGTTGCTTCTCTTCTCGCTCTCATTTGCGTATGTTAGCCACCATATATGCTTAGTGCCTGCTGCAGCTCCACCTCATTACACCATCCTTTCCTATAAGCTTAAATAGTCTTGATCTCGCGGGTGTGAGATTGCTGAGTCCTCGTGACTCACAGATTCTACCAAAACAGTTGCAGGTGCCGACGATACCAGTGCAGATGACGCAACCGAGCTCAAGTGGGAGTTCGACGAGGAACGTGGTTGTTACTATGTTTCTTTTCCTGATGATCAGTAGTGGAGCCCAGTTGGGACGATCGGGGATCTAGCATTTGGGGTTATCTTATTTTCATTTGGATTTGACCGTAGTCGGTCTATGTGTGGATTTTGGATGATGTATGAATTAATTTATGTATTGTGTGAAGTGGCGATTGTAAGCCAACTCTCGTTATCCCATTCTTGTTCATTACATGGGATTGTGTGAAGATAACCCTTCTTGCGACAATACCACAATGCGGTTATGCCTCTAAGTCGTGCCTCGACACATGGGACATATATCCGCATCGTGGGCGTTACAAGTTGGTAATCAGAGCCATCCCCGACTTAGGAGCCCCCTGCTTGATTGAATCGCTGGCGTTGTTGAGTCTAGAACAAAAATGTTTTGAGTCTTAGGATTATATATATCGGAGAGTAGGATTATTTTTACTCCTCAGTCCCTTCGTCGCTCTGGTGAGGCCTCCTGACGTAGAAGTTTTGACTCTTCTCTCCTCAAATTTCACTAAAAAAAAATTTAGGATCACGCGGTTATCTTAGAATTGTTCCGATGGTTTTGTGACGAGAACATTGTTCTTGGTGCCTCCTGACATTTATGGGTTGTGGCAGTGTCCCGGGGAGTTGAGCTCCGAGGTGTTGTCGTCACAATTTTATCGTTGCAGTTCTGGAATACCTGAGTTTCGCCGACATCGAAAATCTCTTTTATGAAGTTGTTGGTGAGATCACCTCGACGCCACCCAGTACTGGGGCGGGAGTTCGGGAGTATTGCCATAACTCGTATAACGCATGCTTTTCGAAGGTTGAGGTACACGATTTCCGAAGGTTTCTTGGTTATGTGTTGACGGATGGATACAGCTGGATCTAGGGATTGCTAGTTTGGGTGATATATTTTGTGTCCCCTATATCCCCAACACCAGATTGCATAACCAGAAAGTTTCGGGATTTTATAGGTGGGATTCAAGTAGCTCTTAGCATTTCTTCCCGTAGATATTTGGTTTGTGATTGGGTAATCCTTACCACTTATTTGTTCCACTTGTACCTTGTTATTTTATTCATCAACCCTTTATCAAGTGGTTTCTCACCTTATGGAAGTGTGATGATTTACTATGGAATTCATTCGTTCATCCTCATTCGAATGTTTATTGTGAAGACTATATGTTGCAATTTCTATCCGTTGATTCAACTTGTCTATTTGTCTATCAAGATGCTAACGGATGTCACCCTCTTCAGGATGGCTCCGCCAACGCGTCAGAATCCGGAACGCAATGAGGGAAGTCAGGCGAACCCTCCGCCACCACCTCCGCCTCCGGAGGCATGGCAAGCTATCATGGCAGCCACCAACGCCAATGCTCAGATGATTTTGCAACTCTTGCAAGAACGCACCCAAGGGCAAGGCAATCTAGGAAATCAAGGCCAAGGCAACAATCAGCCTCATTTCGCTACCCTCAACCAGTTCCTCGCAAATCAGCCGAAGTCTTTCAGCTACTGTGCCGAGGCCACAGATGCCGATGATTGGCTCGTGGACATCAACAAGCATTTTGAATGTAGCAATGTCAGGCCTGAGGACTTTGTCAAGTTCTCTTCTTTTCAACTCAAGGATCAAGCTGCCGAGTGGTATCAACAATACAAAGATTCCAGAGGAGGTCGTGTGATTACCTGGGATGATTTCCGCTGAGACTTCAAAGCTCACCACATTCCACGAAGTGTTGTTGAGAGCAAGCGTGAGGAGTTCCGCAATCTCAAGCAAGGCAGCATGTCTGTGTATCAATACAATACACAGTTTCAGAAACTCGCTCGCTTCACTAAGCAAGACGTTCCTGATGAAAAGAGCATGATCTATCAATTCAGAGGTGGCCTCAGAGAGGATCTGCAATTACCTCTCGTGCTTTTTGAGCCGACCAGGTATGATGATTTCTACAACATGGCACTGAAACAAGAGGCTGCTCAGCTCAAGTGTGAGGCTTCTAAGAAGAGAGTCAGGGACGCAGTTCAGTCTTCTTCTTCCTCAATAGTGGCTGCTAAGCAACAGAAGTTCTGGTTGCCTCCTCCTCCTCCGTTTCGTCAATCTTTCGAGCAGAAGAACAAAGGTGGCCATGGATCTTCCCACTCATCCAACCCTGGCTATCAGAACAAGTCTCAGAATCAAGCTCCAAAGTCGAATGCTTCTTATCATCGTCCACTCTCAGAGGTGACTTGCAACAAGTGTCAGCAGAAAGGTCACTATGCTAACAAGTGCTTCAACCAAAGGCGCCTTCCGCCTCCTCCTCCTGTGAGATCTTCCAGCAATGCAGTGGTCAAGCATAATCCCAAGTTTGCAAAGGTCAACATGATGAACGCAGCTCAAGCGGAGGAATCTACTGATGTAATAATGGGTAATCTCTCAATTAATGATTTTCCTGCAAAAGTTCTTTTTGACACTGGTGCATCGCTTAGTTTCATCTCAAGACCATTTGCATCCAAGTATGAGTTGCATTTCCAAGAATTGCCTAGAACGTTAGCAGTTGTCTCTCCGGGCAAATGCATGAACGCAAGCTACATGGTTCCGGATGTTTCCATCAAGATGGGCAACTATAAATTTCTGTCCAAACCAATTGTCCTTGGTGACTCGGATATTGATCTAATTCTTGGGATGGACTGGCTTTCTAAGCACAAGGCTCAACTTTATTGTACTGCCAGGGAAATTCAATTGACACACTCTTCTGAGGATGTGATTATCTATGCCGCTCGTGACGAGACCATTCGGTTATTTTCTCTCAATGAGAAGGGCGAATTGGATGCTATTTCTCAAATTTCAGTCGTTTGTGAGTACCAAGATGTCTTTCCAGAAGAGCTTCCGGGTATGCCTCCTCACCGGCCAGTTGAGTTCGTTATCGATCTTGAGCCTGGCACTGAACCCGTTTGCAAGCGTACTTACAAGCTTGGACCCAAGGAGCTGAAAGAATTGAAGAAACAGCTCGATGAACAAGAGCGTCTGGGTTTGATCAGACCGAGTTCTTCTCCATGGGGTTGTGGTGTTCTTTTTGTCCAGAAGAAGGATGGCACAGACAGACTTTGTGTCAACTACCGTCCATTGAATAAGAAGACAATCAAGAACAAGTATCCACTTCCCAACATCAATGAGCTATTCGAGCAACTTAAAGGTGCTAAAGTATTCTCCAAGCTTGTCCTTCGAATGGGTTATCATCAGATTCGCATTCGTGAAGAAGATATTCCCAAGACAGCATTCAGAACAAGCTTTGGTTCTTACGAATATACTGTCATGTCTTTCGGCCTTGTCAATGCTCCTCCAACATTCTCTCAAATGATGAATTTCATCTTCAACCCCTATACCAATGAATTCGTCCTGGTGCATCTCGATGATATCTTGGTCTTCTCCAAGAATAAGAAGGATCATGCCAAACATTTGCGATTGGTGCTCGACAAGCTCAGAGAGTATCAATTATATGCGAAGTTTTCCAAATGTGAGTTTTGGCTCGATGAAGTTCTTTACCTTGGTCATATCATCTCTGCCAAGGGCATCGCTGTTAATCCCGAGAAGGTGTCTGCAATTGTGAATTGGGAACCTCCTCGGAATGTCAAGCAGCTTCGCAGTTTTCTTGGTCTTGCAAGCTATTGCCGAAGATTCGTTGAGAATTTCTCTAAGATTGCAAAGCCTCTTTCCAACCTCCTCCAGAAGCATGTGAAGTATGTCTGGACTCCTGAGTGTGACGTTGCTCTCAACACTCTCAAAGTCAAACTCGTCACAGCTCCTGTCTTAACTCCTCCTGACGAATCCAAGCCATTCGAAGTTTTCTGTGATGCTTCTCTTCAAGGTCTTGGTGCTGTGTTAATGCAAGAGAAGAAAGTTGTGGCCTATACCTCTCGTCAGTTGAAGCCCAACGAAAAGAACTACCCCACTCACGATCTTGAGTTGGTGGCAGTTGTCCATGCATTAATAACATGGAGACATCTCTTGTTGGGAAGAAAAGTGGACATATTCACCGATCACAAGAGTCTCAAGTACATCTTCACTCAGCCCAACCTCAACCTCAGGCAAACTCGATGGGTCGAAATGATTCAAGAGTACAATCCGAGTATTGAATATACTCCAGGCAAGGCCAGTGTCATTGCAGATGCTTTGAGCAGGAAGGCTTATTGCAACAGCTTAATTCTCAAGCCCTTCCAACCGGACCTTTGTGAAGCTTTCCGCAAGCTGCATCTCCAAGTTGTTCCTCAAGGCTTTCTTGCCAACCTCATAGTCTCTCCTACTTTGGAAGATCAAATTCGTGAGGCACAACTCCTGGATACCATGGTGAAGAAGGTGAAACGTGGTATTGACAAGGGTCTTTCCAAATACAAGTGATATCGCATTGATGACAGAGACACTTTATTCTTCGAGGACCGGCTCATGGTTCCTAAAGGTGATCTAAGGAAAGTCATTATGAACGAGGAACACGATTCTCTTTTTTCCATTCATCCTAGAAGTACGAAGATGTACCATGACCTCAAGCAGTCGTATTGGTGGACTCGAATGAAGCGAGAAATCGCTCAATTCATGAATGAATGTGATGTCTGTCGAAGGGTGAAAGCAGAACACCAACGACCAGCTGGTCTCCTCCAACCTCTTGCTATTCCAGAATGGAAGTTTGATCATATCGAAATGGACTTCGTGACTGGATTTCCTAAGTCCAAGCGCGGAAATGATGCTATCTTCGTTGTCATTGACAAGCTTACTAAAGTGGCTCATTTCCTTCCAATCAAAGAATCTATCACAGTAGCTCAGTTGGCAGAGCTATACACCTCCACGATTGTCTCCTTGCACGGCATTCCACAATTGATTTCTTCAGATCATGGAAGCATCTTCACTTCTAAGTTCTGGGACTCCTTCCAGAAGGCCATGGGCACCAACATTCGCTTCAGCACAGCTTTCCATCCTCAAACTAGTGGCCAAGTCGAGCGAGTCAATCAAATCCTTGAAGATATGCTCAGGGCTTGTGTCATTTCCTTTTGCATGAAGTGGGAAGATTGTCTTCCATATGCCGAATTCTCCTACAACAACAGCTTCCAAGCGAGTTCGGGCAAGGCCCCATTCGAGATTCTATATGGCAGAAAGTGTCGTACTCCTCTCAATTGGTCAGAGACTGGTGAATGCCAACTTCTTGGCAACGACTTAATCACAGAGGCTGAAGAAATGTGTAAAGTCATCCATGAAAATCTCAAAGCCGCGCAATCGCGCCAGAAGAGTTACTATGATAGTAAGCACCGTGATTTGGCTTTCGAGATCGGAGACCATGTCTACCTCCGCGTCTCTCCAATGAAAGGCACTCGAAGCTTCGGTATCAAAGGGAAGCTTGCCCCTAGATACGTGGGTCCTTTCAGGATCATTGGCAAAAGAGGCGACCTCGCCTATCAACTTGAGCTTCCCTCCAACTTCGCGAACGTGCACGATGTGTTCCACGTGTCATAGCTTTGCAAGTGCTTCAAGACTCCTGAGCGCACCATCAACTTCGAAGAGATTGATCTCCAAGAAGATCTGTCTTATCATGAGCACCCGGTTGCTATTCTTGAAGAAACTGAGCGCAAGACTCGCAACAAGTCAATCAAATTCCTGAAAGTGAAGTGGTCGCACCATTCCGACCGAGAAGCCACCTGGGAACGCGAGGACCACCTCCGTTCCAAATATCCGGAGTTCTTTCGGTCCTCGATCTCGGGACAAGATCCTCTCGTAGTGGAGTGTTGTAACACCCCGGATGTAAGTTTCCATATTTGTAACTACAACTCTTGCCATTTTCAGCTATGTGTTATGATATTCCTTCCGTGGTTGGGTTTCATCTTTCGTTTTGCATTTTGTTCATGTCATGCATCTCATATCATGTCATCATGTGCATCTCATTTGCATACGTGTTCGTCTCATGCATCCAAGCATTTTCCCCGTTGTCCGTTTTGCAATCCGACACTCCCACATGCACCGGCGCCCCCCTCTTGTTTCTTTTCGTGAGCGGGTGTTAAACGTTCTCAGAATGGACCGAGGTTTGCCAAGTGGCCTTGGTACACCACCGGTAGACCACCTGCCAAGTTTCGTTCCATTTGGAGGTCGTTTGATGCTCCAATGCTTAACCGAGTAACCGCAAAGTCCTTTTGTGTGTTGCAGAAAACCCCCCTCCAAACATCCCAATAACCCATCTAAGTCATCTCCATGCTCTCAGTCGTTCGATCACGATCGTGTGGGCGAAAACCGCACTCCATTTGGAGTCTCCTAGCTCCCTCTACCTATAAATATGTGTTCCCCCTCCGAAATCCGGGTCCCGAAACCCTAGCCCCGCTCCCTCCGCGCGCCGGACACGTCCGCCCGGCGCCGGATGAAAGCCGCCGCCGCCCGCAGCCAACCGGGGCGCGACACGTGGCACCCCGGCCACCCGCACCGCGCCGGCCCGCTGAGCCCATGTCCGGCCCCCGCGGCCCGTCTCTCCCACGCCGCTCCGCCCTCCATCGTCGCCGCTGCCGGAGCAGCGCGCCCCGTCGCCGACGCCGGCCGCCGCCTCCGTCGCGCCCCGCCACCGGCGTCCGCCGCCGCCTCTCTCACTCGCCGCCGAGGCCGGTCGCGGGACCCGCGCCGTCCCGTGCCGGCGTGCCCCGACGCCGCCCCGTCCTCCAACTCCGGCGGCCACCCCGGCCGTCCTCGATCCGAGCGCCCAAACCCTGGATCTGGGTCCGAAGGTTGACTTCTTCCCCCTCGATTTTCTCCAAGTCCCGAGATATTTGCATTCTGGTGCATACTTTGACCTACCATAACTCCCTAACCGTAGATCCGTTTTGCGTGCATGATATGTTGAAATGTTCGCCTCGAGATGCTCTCCATTTTGTTCGATTGTGCCATGCTCGTTTGAGTCCATCTTGATGCCCAAATCTCTGGTGCAAGAGTGTTATATGATGTTTACTGCTGTTACTTATCAGAACTTTATGTTTTGTTATTTTTGTTGCATTTTATGTGTGCATCTTATGGGCATGAGCTCTACAGGTGTTTTGATCTATGCCATGCCATCTTTACAGAGGTGTATACCATGTATTTTTGTGATCTATGTGGTGACTAGCACAAGCATGCAAACTAGGCTTCGTGATGTTTCTGTTTTCAGGGACTTCGGATTTTCACTGTCTGTTACTGCTGTTATTTTTTTGCCATGTATCGATGTGTCTACAGTGAGATCCGTGCTTCTTTTGAGTATGTTCAGTAAGGATGTTTTGTAGATATAGTTGTGCTCTATCGATCAATGCCCCTGTTTGCATTTATGGAGTGCCCTAGCATGTCTCAAGCTTGCTCTACTTTTGCTATAAAATGTTTCTGCCAGATTGTTAACATGATATTCAATTTTGCCAAGGTTGTTGTAGTTGATCCATACATGCTATGAACTTTCTCTTGCAATGGTTAGCTTCATAAACATGCCATCTTGCTGTAGGTATGCTTGTTTTGTCATGCATGGTTTTGTGATGAGTGAATCAAGCTCACCAAGATGCCCTCATAATTTCTGTTAATGCCATGCTCTATTTTCTGCTAAGTCTGAAACCAGTTAATGAAACTTCCTATGTTACATGGGTGCCATCATATCTTCTGATCCTTTTTGGCTCATGGTCAGTAAGGGACTTTTGTTCTATGCATTTAGTAGATTCATTCCATGCCTTGTTTTGCTATGTTAAGTTCCTATAGCATGTTGATTACTTGCTCTGAACATTGCTACCTGATGCTGTTTATGCCATGTCCAGTAATTTCACCAAGTCTGTGAACCTGATATCTTTTACACTTTTGCCATGCTTGTTTGAACCTGTTATGTTGTGATCTAGCCGTACCTCAGTGTTCATCGTGTGTCAAGCATCTCCTTTAGATTACTGTCATATGCGTTGTTGCTATGTTGGGGTGCTGTAGCATAGTTACTTGAGGTATTCTAAGTGCTATCATGCTGTTAATCGCAGAATCGTGTCATTCTTGTTTTGCTTGCCATTTGCTAACCGTGCATCCGTTTCCGGTGATCTTTATATCGATTTCAACCGAAATCATCTCATCTTTCTAGTGGCATACTTGGTTTGCCAAGTTACTGCCTTCTTTATTCTTTTTCTTCCGGAGCACGCATACGCATCGCATATCATATCTCGCATATCATTCATGTATTGCGTCATGTGGCTTGTGCATTTCCCGTGATTGATTGTGGTTACATTGATTGTTTTCTTGCTGTGGGTAGAGCCGGGAGACGAGTTCGTGAACGAGGAACCTGTTGAGTACGCTTACGAGGATGAAGCTTTCGACAACTCTGAGAACCTTGCAGGCAAGATGACATACCCTCGAAATCACTTCTATCTTTGCTTTGCTAGTTGTTCGTTCTATTGCCATGCTGCGTTACCTACCACTTGCTATATCATGCCTCCCATATTGCCATGTCAAGCCTCTAACCATCCTTTCCTAGCAAACCGTTTTTTGGCTAAGTTACCGCTTTTGCTCAGCCCTTCTTATAGCGTTGCTAGTTGCAGGTGAAGTTGAAGTTGGTTCCATGTTGGAACATGGATATTTTGGAATATCACAATATCTCTTATTTAATTAATGCATCTATATATTTGGTAAAGGGTGGAAGGCTCGGCCTTATGCCTAGTGTTTTGTTCCACTCTTGCCGCCCTAGTCTCCGTCATACCGGTATTATGTTCCTTGAGTTTGCGTTCCTTACGCGGTTGGGTGATTTATGGGACCCCCTTGACAGTTCGCCTTGAATAAAACTCCTCCAGCAAGGCCCAACCTTAGTTTGACCATTTGCCACCTACGGCTTTTTCCCTTGGGTTTTCGCGAGACCGAGGGTCATCTTTATTTTAAACCCCCGGGCCAGTGCTCCTCTGAGTATTGGTCCAACCTGTCAGTCGCCGGTGGCCACCAGGGGCTACTCTGGGCTCGCCTATCGGAAGCTTGGACAATCCGGTGTGCCCTGAGAACGAGATATGTGCAGCTCCTATCGGGATTTGTCGGCACATTCGTGTGGTTTTGCTGGTCTTGTTTTACCATTGTCGAAATGTCTTGTAAACCAGGATTCTGAGACTGACCGGGTCTTCCCGGGAGAAGGTTTATCCTTCGTTGACCGTGAGAGCTTATAATGGGCTAAGTTGGGACACCCCTGCAGGGTATTATCTTTCAAAAGCCATGCCCGCGGTTATGAGGCAGATGGGAATTTGTTAATGTCCGGTTGTAGAGAACTTGTCACTTCACTTAATTAAAATACATCAACCGTGTATGTAGCCGTGATGGTCTCTTCTCGGCGGAGTCCGGGAAGTGAACATGGTTTGAGTTATGCATGAATGTAAGTAGTTTCAGGATCACTTCTTGATCATTTCTAGCTTCGCGACCGTTGCGTTGCTTCTCTTCTCGCTCTCATTTGCGTATGTTAGCCACCATATATGCTTAGTGCCTGCTGCAGCTCCACCTCATTACACCATCCTTTCCTATAAGCTTAAATAGTCTTGATCTCGCGGGTGTGAGATTGCTGAGTCCTCGTGACTCACAGATTCTACCAAAACAGTTGCAGGTGCCGACGATACCAGTGCAGATGACGCAACCGAGCTCAAGTGGGAGTTCGACGAGGAACGTGGTCGTTACTATGTTTCTTTTCCTGATGATTAGTAGTGGAGCCCAGTTGGGACGATCGGGGATCTAGCATTTGGGGTTATCTTATTTTCATTTGGATTTGACCGTAGTCGGTCTATGTGTGGATTTTGGATGATGTATGAATTAATTTATGTATTGTGTGAAGTGGCGATTGTAAGGTAACTCTCGTTATCCCATTCTTGTTCATTACATGGGATTGTGTGAAGATAACCCTTCTTGCGACAATACCACAATGCGGTTATGCCTCTAAGTCGTGCCTCGACACGTGGGAGATATAGCCGCATCGTGGGCGTTACACTCGACCTCTCCCCGTCGCCGGAGGGTCGACAGCCTTGGCCTCCTCCTCCGACAACTCGTCGACCACATCTTCGACGAGAGGAGCCCCGGTGCCGGCGCTGCTGGCCTCCCCAGCGGCCTCCGCCCACGGGGCGAGCTCCTTCTCCTCTGCTTCCGCCGTGGCCTTGTCCTCCATGCTGCCGGTGCTGCCGGCCTCCTTGGCAAGCTCCGCCTCCACCGCCCTGGCGGCGATGTAGTCCAGCTCTGCCTGGGTGGTGTCCTAGATGAGCCGCGGCTCGGCGGTGACGTACCCCTCATGCAAGGTGTCAAAGAACTCCTGCACTCGAACTTCCTCTGGCTCGACCCAGCTCGGGTCAAGACCATGCGCATTGAAGTTCGGCATCATGGCGACGATGTCGGTCCGGCGAGAGTTGTTGCTCAGCGGGACCACTCCCGCCGGCAACTTAAACAAGGGCGCCTTGGCGACCTTCCCGGCCTTTGCAGCGGCCCTCGCGGCCTTGCCGGACCGCTCGACCTCGCCATCGCGGTTCACGTCGAGCTGAAAGAGTCACTGGCAGAAGTGGGCATGCCCCAACTCCGTGAAGTTGTGGTCGAGGCCGGGGCGAAGCCTCATGATGTCGGCGGCGTTCGTGAAAAGCCAGGCCGGCCTCCCCTTGTTGTGCAGCGGAGCGATTCGGCGGCGGATGAAATCCGCCCCGATAATCTCAAGGGTGAGCCCGGCCTTGGTGAGGCGAAGAATCCTGGTGGTGGTGACCGTGAGCTTCGCATCGTCGGCATCGACATTGCTCCAGTCGCTCCGCCGAACCGACGGCGCCTGGCGAACCCGGCAGAAATCTTATGGATCATCCTCCTCAATCCAGCACCACCGACCCTGCCATTCTACCCACCTCTCCTTCCGAGCGCCCTCCGGGTATGCCCCCTTGAACCGTGGGATCCAGGCGATGCAACCGGAAATGGCGCCCCCCGGTTGGATCCGAGGGAAGAAGTAGTGGCGGAAGAGCGCCGTGCTGGGATGCACCCCGGCGAAACCCTCGCAAAGGTGCGCAAAGAGAGCCATGCACGCCACGGCATTTGGAGTAAAATCCATAAGGTGGAAGCCGTAGGTGTGCATGCTGTTGTTGAAGAAATCAGAGAAGGGGGGTAGAGGCCGCAAGAGAAGTAATCGACGAAGAATGGATACCGATTTGGGGCGGCCTCGGCACAATTGGCGGGGATGACACGCGTGGCTAGATGCCGCGTCGTCCTCCCCCCCCCTCGTCTTTCACCCCCACATGGGCTTGAAGAGTCCAGGAGTTCAAACACGTCGACCATCGAGGGAAAGTGGGCGAGCTGCATGCGTCCATCGCGCCGCCTGCTCACTCTCCGGCGGCTCCGTCATCCCGGCATCTTTGGCCACTCCCTTGCCCTTGGTGGATTTGGGAGCCATGGCGGCTGCAAGAAGCGAGGGGCGAAGGACAGCGAAGGCGCAGCGGCGGTGAGCAAAGGCGAAAAGCCCGAGAAAGAGGGCGAAGGGGAGGCGGTGGCTCTGAGATTGGAGAAGATGCAGGAAGGGGGGTAAAGTGAGCAGCGCGCCCGCAGTTATCCCTTTTTACGGGGAAGGCGCGGGCTGCCTCCTTTCCCATTAACTACGACGTGACGCACGCGTGCAGACACCGCCCCACGCATGACCCCCACGTCACGCACGACCCCCCACATCACGTGTTCAACGCGGGTCGTGGGGAAGTGCAGCGAGCGGAATATTACTGCGGTAAAATCCCGCCCCGACTGCTTGCGCACCTTTCTGGGCCTGGCCCAACAACGTGTCGCGCTTATGTGTGGCCCAGGCCCGGGGGGCTCCTGTCGGTGTACTAAAGTAGGGGCACTCCTTTGTACCCCTTTACTTGTGCACGGACAGTCGGAGCCGCGCCGACGGCCACGCTAAGCAGGGCAGAGGAGGGGAGCCGGGAAGAAGCCGAAGCACAAGACGGCCAAGGCAACACCAAGACCAGGAACACCAGACAAAGGGGCGAGGTGGAGTCCCCCGGCAAGGCCCTTGCGGGGGCGGCCTCCGCGGCCCCGGCAAGAGCCTTGCCGGGGCAACTTGCCCAACACTAGCAGAGCGAGCCACCCTGCTTGAGCCCAAAGGTTCCGAACGCCGTCAACAACTACGTTGGGAGCAGGGCTCGGGAGGCACCTCCGTGGTGGCATGCAGATCTTTGTCAAGACCATAGATATATGAGATCAGATGAGGACCAGAAGACAGCGACCCTCGGCAGGATCCTAGCCGAGGAGACCCACAAGACCCCTGGCAAGCGCCTTGCCGGGGACGACTGCGACGCCACGGCGAGACCCTTGCCGGGCCCCCGGCAAGGCCCTTGCCGAGGACGCCAGCTGGGCCACTTCCGGACCCGCACCAGCCAAGACTCCACCGCCATCCCCAAGCAGTTGCTAGCTCAACCAGCTGGGCAGGCACCTGCGTGGCGACGAGCGGCCTCTAAACCAACTCAGCAAGCACCTGCATGGCAGTATGTAGATCTTCGTGAAGACCCTGCCACCGCGCCACCTCTGCAGCCTGCCTGCCTACATGGCACTGCATGCATCGCTGGCCCGGGCGCGTGTCGAAGCATGAAGGAGCGGCGAAGGACGGGACGGGCCTCGTTCCCGTCCCCGATAAAGCTAATGGACACCTAAGTAGCGCATTAAATGCGCTTTGTCCCGTAATGCCGGGCGATAAGCTCGCGCACTGTACGCCTTTCCACCTCCTGTGTGCCACTGTGGCAACCCCTTTTCGACTATAAAAGGAGGCCCAAGGCATACTGGAGAGGGATTCGGCTCTTTGGAACTACGCAGCCACCGTAGCTTGTTCGAAAGCTCAAGAACACTCAATACATCTACCAAAGCAGGACTAGGGTTTTACGCATCCTCGCGGCCCGAACTTGGGTAAACGATCTTTGTGCTGGCTCCTGGACCTGCTCTTCTCACAACCCTGCGCCCGCTGACCGTAGAAGGGATTCTAGTGATCCCATAGGTGTCGTTCTCACCGACAATGCCGCATCCCATCTAAATACTTTCGTTGAGTTGTGTGATATGCAAAATAAAACTGATGTGGATAATGATATTGTTAAATTGAATCTATTTCAGTTCTCTAAATGAGATCGTGCTAAACTTGGTTTTCATCTTTGCCTAAAAATAGTATTGATTCATGGAACAAGTGTAAAGATGCTTTTATTTCCAAGTATTTTCCTCCCGCTAAGATCATCTCCCTTAGGAACGATATATTGAATTTTAAGCAACTTGATCATGAACATGTTGCACAATCTTGGGAGAGGATGAAATTGATGATAAGAAATTGCCCTACTCATGGTTTTTGTTTACGGATGATCATACACTTTTTTATGCCGGATTGAATTTTGCATCTAGAAATCTTTTAGATTTCATCGAGGGAGGTACTCCTAGATAGTATTATGGCTAATTACTCTCAATGGCATACCGAAAGATCTTCTACTAGTAAAAAAAGTGCATGCGATTGAAGAAATTAATACTTAGAGTGGAAAGATGGTTGAACTTATGAAATTGATTACTAGTAAGAGTGCTCCTATTGATCCTAATGATATGCCTTTGTCCACTTTTATTGAGAACAATAATGAATCTATGGATGTGAATTTTGTTGGTAGGAATAGTTTTAGTAATAACGCATATAGAGGTAATTTCAACCCTAGGATGTTTCCTAGTAATTCCTCTAATAATTATGGTAATTTCCATAGTAATTCCTACAAAAATTATAATAAAATACCCTCTGATCTTGAGAACAATATTAAAGATTTCATTAATTCTCAAAAAGTTTTCAATGCTATGGTTGAAGAAAAACTGCTCAAGATTGATGATTTGGCTAGGAACGTTGATACAATTTCTCTTGAGATTGATTCTTTGAAGATTAGATCTATGCCACCCAAGCATGATATTAATGAATCTCTGAAAGCCATTAAAATTTCTATTGATGAATGTAAAGAAAGAACCGCTAGGATGCGTGCTAAGCGAGATTGGTTTGTAAAAGCGTGTTCTTCTAGTTTTTGCAAAAACAATGATGAAGATCTTGAAGCGATTGGTGTGACTCCTATTGAATATTTATTTTCTAATATAAATCTTGATAATTATGGGACTGGATATGAGTCAATTTTAGCTAGAAGGTGTCCGAGTGATTCGGAGTTTAAGATCTTAATGAAAAAATTGATAAAAGTGGGATTGGAGAGGTCAAAACTTTAAGTAGCGATGAACCCGCTCTTTTGGATTTCAAAGATTTTAATTATGATAATTGTTCTTTAATAGATTGTATTTCCTTGTTGCAATCCATGTTGAATTCACCTCATGCTTATAATCAAAATAAAGCTTTTACTAAACATATCGTTGATGCTATGATGATATCTTTTGAAGAAAAACTTGAGTTGGAAGTTTCGATCCCTAGAAAACTTTATGATGAGTGGGAACCTAATATTAAGATTAAGATTGAAGATTATGAGTGCAATGCTTTGTGTGATTTGGGTGCTAGTATTTCCACTATCCCGAAAACTTTATGTGATGTGCTAGGTTTCCATAAACTTGATGATTGTTCTTTGAATTTGCATCTAGCGGATGCCACTATTAAGAAACCTATGGGAAGGATTAATGATGTTCTTATTGTTGCAAATAGGAATTATGTGCCCGTTGATTTCATTGAGCTTGATATAGATTGCAATCCTACATGTCCTATTATTTTTGGTAGACCTTTCCTTAGAACGATTGGTGCAATTACTGATATGAAAGAAGGAAACATTATATTTCAATTTCTGTTACGGAAGGGCATGGAACACTTTCCTAGAAATAAAGTTAAGTTGCCATATGAATCTATTATGAGGGCTACTTATGGATTGCATACCAAACATGACAATACTTAGATCTATGTTTTATGCCTAGCTAGGGGCGTTAAACAATAAGACCTGTTGGGAGGCAACCCAATTATATTTTTTTGCCTTTTGTTTTTGGTTCTCTTTTTCAATAAATACACATTATTACCTCTATAGTAATTGTGTTTTGGTGTTTTAATTAGTGTTTGAGCCAAGCAAGACCTTTGGGATGGTCAATGGTGATAGTTGATTTGATTCTGCTGAAAAACAGAAACTTTTGAGTCTAGTAACAGAATTGTTTAAATTCATTGGAGCATGGAAAAATTCTGAATTTTCTACACAAGATTGATATACAAATTGCCCATATTGTCCTTAATTTTTAGAATTTTTGGAGTTACAGAAGTATACAAAGTTTTCAGATTACTACAACCTGTTCTGTTATTGACAGATTCTGTTTTCTATGTGTTGTTTGCTTATTTTGATGAATCTATGGGTAGTATCGGGGGATATGAACCATAGAGAAGTTGGAATACAGTAGATATAACACCAATGTAAATTTAGAATGAGTTCACAATAGTACCTAAAGCGGTGATTTATTTTATTATGCTAACGGATCTCATGAGTTTTCTGTTGTGGAGCTTTCAATTTTTGGGTAAAGATTTTATGGACTATGGAATAAGGAGTGGCAAGAGCCTAAGCTTGGGGATGCCCAATGGACCCCAAGGTAATATTCAAGGACAACCAAGCATCTAAGCTTGCACTACAAAAAAATAAACTTCCGTGATGATACGTGTTTGTCACAGTAGGTTACGTTTTCCGTCATGCATGTACATCCATGACAATTTTATGACAGAATCAAGATAGTCATACCTGTGCTGTCGTAGAAGTGTTCCATGACATTACAAAAATTATCATCACGGAAGTGTCCACTTCCATGACGATAAATCGCGCGTCACAGAAGTGCTTTCGTCAAGGGTGACCGACACGTGGCATCCACCGTAACGGAACGTCGTTAAGCTATCGGGTCCGGTTTTCGATCCGGTAACCCGTTAATAGCCCCGACCAATGGGGATTTTCCACGTGTAAAATCATCATTGGCTGGAGGAAACACGTGTCGGCTCACCGTTGGGACAGATGTCATCCACTCATTGGACCCAAAGCGCCTATGATACGTCGACACGTGGCACGGCCCAACAGTGGCCCATAAAGTTTAAATGGGCCGGCCCAACTAAAGGCCCACAAGATTTTGCGACCCATAATGGGACGGCCCAGCTAAAGGCCCATAAGATTTTGCGGGCCATAATGGGCCGGCCCAGGTAAAGGCCCACAAGATTTTTGCGCGCCATAATGGGCCGGCCCAGGTGAATGCCCACAAGATTTTTGCGGACCATAATTGGCTAGCCCAGCTAAATGCCCATGAGATTTCGCCGACATTAATGGGCCGGCCCAGCTGTAGGCCCACAAGATTTTGAGGACACTAGTAGGCCGGCCCATTAACTGGCTACCATGTTTTAATGGCCTGCCACGTTCCGGGCCTAATAATGGCCCATATGAGATCCGGCCCGTTAAAAGCCTACCATGTTCTGGGCCAAATTACACCCCAGATCAGGTCCGGCCCTTTAAGAGGCTTTGGGCTAAATTATGGCCCATATCAGATTCGGCCCGTCAACTGGACGCTACGCTTTTGGGCCCATTTGCTAAAGGCCCATTTAGTAATTCGGCCTGATATTAGTTTCGGCCTGTTAAGGGCTCATTTAACATTTCGGCCCTATATTAATTTCGCATGTTAAAAGCCCGTCATATAGTTGGGCCTAACTACGGCCCGGTTTGCATCCGGCCTGCTCGCAGCCGATAATCTGATTGGGCCAAACAAGGACCAAGACAATTTTGGCCTGTTATAAGCCCATGATTTGATTGGCACAGTCATGGGCCGGGGTCTATTTCGGCCTGCTGCCGGCCCGTGAGCTGTTCGGCACATTTCAGGCCCAACCTACTTTTCAGCCTCCTAAAGGCCCATTGAGTTTTCTTGGGAAAATAGGGCTGGCGGTTTACTCGGCCTATTAAAGGCCCGAATCTACTAGTGGGCCAGTTTACATTTAGGCCTGTTAACGGACCAAGATGACGGGGCCCATGATGTGGATCATACATGGTGATTTGCATGACGGCCCGATTATGTACCATAATTTTACGGTTTGGCCGGTTTACTGCGAAGACAGGATATATGTACAGTAAAATAACTGCAGCACCGTGAATAAGAAAAAAACCTAGACTATACAATAAATAAATTACGGCATATTACATCCACTGGGCATCAAAGTTCGCCACTATGATAATAAAGCACAAGCAGACAGTAGATTACATACATTGGGCATCAAAGATCGCCACGAGTGCAACTAAACACGCCGACAAAATAATATACAAAACCGACAGCACTTCAATAGATTTCAAGAAAGGTTAGCCCTACTCGGGAGCTGAAGCGCAAGCAGCTGAGCAAGCTGGTGAGACTGCACTTGTTTGACACTTATATCCTCCTCACTCTGAAAGATAAACAAGCAGACAGATGACATGTTTTGCACATGTAAGTATCAGTGCTGACAATTCATCACTTTTCTTACAGATGAATAAAGTGACACAGTTTAAAATAGCATTAACACAATATGGTATTGTTCAGGTCAAGACATGGCAGGAAATGACATTGTGAAGGAGTTGGCAGCTTCACGACACCACTGGATTACAGATCAAGAACTCATAAGTATCAATGGTTAGTGTGCTGTCAATTTATCCCATTTCAGATTGGCAAAATAAGATCACTTGCTCTGTATAGTTTAATTTACATGGTATGAAGAAGGAACTTGGTTGTACAACTAAAAACTTAAATTGAGAAGGACAAACTTTTGTTTATGAACTGGAGTACATAATAAACTTTAAACATGCAATTTGATGCAAACACCAAAAATAAACAGCTGTTGCAGTCATGCCTAACCAAATATACACAACAAAGTTTGAAGGCTTGAGAAGGACAAACTTACATTATTGGTGAAGGCAGGCTCTATAAAGCCCTTGTCCATGCTGATGGGGGGGGGGCAATTCAAGAAGTTTACCACAGAATCTTCTTCATAAGCATTGCCTTTATTCTACATTTTGTTAAGAGTAAATATAGATGTGACAATATAAGAAAAAATGGAGAATATTTAAGATAAGATGAAGAGTGATGCTACATAACCAAGTAGCTATAAATGTAAGTACAACGATACAGGCAAAAGGTACAGCCAAGAGCAATGCAGAGCTAAACTTCTTCAGTACCATCGGTGTTATCCAACCTTATGGTAAGAGTAAATATAGATCTTATGTGTAGAAAATGGAGGGCAAAGGAAAATAAGCTGCAGAGTGATGGTACATGAACAACTACCTGTCAATATAAGTACACTGATAAAGGACAGCAGGTACTTACAAGAACAATGCAGAGCTAAAAAATTTCATTGGCATTGGATATATTCTACACTAATGTAACCATTCATACAGATCAGATAATTTGGAGCGAACAATTGATAAGCAAGCTATCATGCATACTGCTGTCACATAATGAACCAGGTATGTATGCAAGTACAGTGATACAGGAAAACAGGTACTAACAAGAGCAAAGCAGCGGGCAGCATATTTGCGATATCCTGTCGTTCTTTTCAAACCGGAATTCTTTTTCGAGCAGATTTCCTGCAAAAAAGATCCATAAGGCACATGCGGAAAAGTAGAAGTTCAAATTGTCATGCGATATCATAGACAGTACCTCATCCTCGGAACGAGACCAGTGCATAACAAGGTTTTTCCATTCAATGTCTTCTAAATTTAGCACAGGAGACTTCACCAGAAATTCGTTTATAGACTTGCCATCAAAGTGTGATTTCCTCAGGTAACACTGATACTGCTGCAATGCTTCCTTGAAAAGCGCAAGCAAGCTTTGCTCGTCATGACTATCCAGATTGACCCTCGCCTACTTACAACAATGTAATGTAAATCATTGATGTGTTCAATCAGCAGAAAACAGGAAAATAATCACCATGAATAATAGCACTTACACGTAAGTGGGACAGGAAGATGTGAAAATGGTGTTTGTCTTCACTATAATCTTCCCATGATGGGAATATATGCACGTAGTCCCTAACAACATTGAAAGCATTGTCTTTTAAACTGGGAATAACTGGAATGGGGTTCCAATCTGCAGGAATTGGCCGTCTCTGCAGTTGGGATAGGTCTTCGGCCGGTGGACTTGCTGTACTTTTTGCTGGAGTGGGATTTTTCTGTGGTACGGCTGGTGCTATGGCAACTGAAATCGGCATACCTTTTGCTGGAGTGCAGGTCCTGTGTGGTGCGGCTAGTGGTGTGGCCAGTGAAGTATGGGTACAGTCTGCTGGAGTCGGTCCTACGTTTTGTGTCACTGGTTGTACAGCCAATATAAGTGGGGTGATGTCTGATTTCTCCGGCACAACCACGTTTTTCAAGGACTTTGCTGGTGCTCCTTCAGGTTCGGCAATCACCCTCTTCCTTTTTGATGTCTGATGCACAAGAATAGCATCTGAGTGGAAAAACATGGTATGATGACAGATGGAATATGTATTGATAATGGATGGGCATGGCATCTCGACATATATGATGAGTAAACTAAGCAGATGGCGGTGCAACAAAGTAGAAGAAATGCAAGACAACATATGCAAGATACGCACAATCAATAAAACCTTGCCAAATTAGAACAGGCACCTTGATGGGTGAACAGGACAGGCCATCTGCCTTTGACTCCTCGAGGTTAGAATAGTCATTAGGATCATATTCTGAACAAGAATCAACAGGTGGTGAGCGTATGAGTTTCATTGCATCCAGAATGGCACTCAATGCCTTGGTGCCAATTTTGTAAGTCATTGCGGTGTTTAGCTTCAAGAGTGGACTGCTGCTAGTGCGACACAAAGCAGCTACACAGATCATAGTGTAGATATAACGGGAAAACCGTAAGCATCACAGTAAAATCAGCAAAGTGGAACTTGCTGGAATATATGTGCTAGTATTGCCGGTACAGCTAGAAAGGCTTCGGATACCAGCTCTCTTCAACTGAAGGTGCCGTACTGTTAATATCAGTTTAACTCTCAAAGGCGACACAGCTCCCCGCATTTCCTTGCTATTCTTATATGATTCAAGTGGGCAGGCCACTACAAATCCTATTCCCATGTTTACAAAATCCTACGAATCAAAGAGGCCCGACGAGTTCAAAGTGTCCATACCAACCGACCGTATAGACCTCCACACTGCAAATGTCCCTGCTCATATTCACTACAAGGAACATACTGTACTACTATCATACTCCCTCCGTTCCAAAATATAAGTCTTTGTAGAGATTTCCACTATGGATCACATACAGATGTATCCAGATACATTTTAGAGTGTAGATTCACTCATTTTGCTCCATATGTAGTCCATGGTGGAATCTATACAAAGACTTGTATTTAGGAACGGAGAGAGTACTTATTAAAGAAGAACGGAAGAGGAACATGGTAAAGAAGAGCAAGCAGATTTTGGATAATAAAATGTTCGTTGCGCAGTGCCCACACATGATGAACCAGAGCGCATTAAGAAAGCAACTCCCTGTTGTCTCTCTATATGTGGTGCACGTGCTTTTTCGAAAGTAAAGTAGGAACATTAGCTGACCAATTAAATGTTATCTGTTTTAGTAATATCAGCATCATATCAGATTCGTACTTGAGCAACAAGTTTGGAATTATGAGTGGCACGTTGTTTAGCTTGATGGATTCAGGAGCAGTGCTAAGCAGGTACGATGATGGTACTGAATATAAAGGCATGTCTGCATTTGGGTCAGTCGACCATTTCAGGCGGTTGGATGAAGATCCTACGTCTCCTAACCCTTCTTCTTCCTCGTCTCTGATTCTTCCCATACAGAACACCGCACGGGCCGCCGGCCGGACCATCGGCCCCCACCGCCTGTGTTCCTCCGCCACCCCCACCCCCTCCCCGCCCCCACCCGCGTCGAGTTTTCTTCGTTCGGCGAGGCCCCACCACCGCCCCCAACAACCAAAGTCCCCACCCGAGCCCCTTCGTTCGCACCGGCGAACTCCGGCGAGCTCTGAAAAATCGACTGACCCAATTTTGAAATTTAGTCTACTGTGATTTAACTAGTGTGGAATATAAAAGGGGAAAACCATAAGCATTGGGAGTATAGTGTTGAGCGTGCCATGGCGGATCTGAAGGTGCAAACCGGACAAAGGCAACTTCGCAACCAATGTTTGCTCTCAACTAGCAAGTAAGTGATGGACAAGAAATCAGAGTAAAGCAGTGGCGATCTATTTTCTTGCTGCGATAAATAAGTTGAGCAGATACGAAAGAGTACCGCCTCTGGTGCGGCGCCGTGTATGCATCTGCTGAGAATTTGACGTTGCTGCGGTAGCGATGGCTGTCGGCGGCGTGGAAGCAGATCTAGGAGGGTAGACGGTGGCGGCGGGGCGCGGTGGACGAGACGGTCGTAGGAGCGGCGCCGGCAAGGTGGACGACGGCGGGGATGAAGCGAGAGGACGGGATGCAAGGATCCCGGTCCGAAGCCGTGGATGAGAGAGGTCGATCTCTTGTAATGGACGGCGGCGTCGGGGTATCAGCTCCGGCATGGTGGAGGAGGACGGCGGTGGATGGGGTGGCGGACGGAGGAGGCTGGGGTGGAGAGGGTGTTTTGGCGCCCACGGAGTACGAATGGGGAAATGGAGGTGGAGAGGAAGGGGGGAACCATGTCTTCAGGGCGCGCTTGTCTCAAATGCGAGGAAATTTACAAACTTAGCCCCCATTTCAAATTTCCTACATCACAGCAATATTAGTCGGTTGGGGATAGGACGGTAATCTCGCATACACCGAATATTTGCCGACGAGAGTTTGTTTTTGGCGCCCACCGTGTATGAATCGGGGAGGGAGTCGATTTCGGCCGAGGACACACTGTGTTTTGGCGCCCACCGTGTATGAATCCGGGTGAGAGGCGGTTATGTCACGTTTGAGTGAAATTACAAACCTACCCCTATCGAAACCTATAGAAATCGAGCAGATAGGCTTTGCGTGGCAGGGATAGGCAGTAGTAATTTCCATCTCGCAGATTTTGGTTTCGGGCGGTTACTGCGACTTTCCCCGCTTCGTTCAAATTTTGCAGAGTGCACGTTTACCGTGCCAACTCAATTCGAATCCCGTTTGTATTCTATTTTTTTCGGGCGGGATCCATTTTCGATTGGAATAAAATTCTATATACATCATTTTTTATATATACTTTCAAAAGCACAACAAAGAATTCTGCTCCTTTATATGTATAATATGCTTTACAAATACAATGATCTCAAAATCATAAGGTTGAATTCAAAAAATTAAACCAAATTATGTTCTACTAAAATGTATGGATCAGTAATATCTACATATTAAATAACATAGATGCGCGTGAATTCATATGAGTATGCATGTTTGATAGATCAATTTTGGTTCGAGTATGGATTACATGTATCATCATCTCGAATTCAAATATTTGAATCCCTTTTATGTTCACTCCTTTCACGCCCATCTCTCTCGCATGCATGCTCCTTCATGTAGCTATCACTCTCTTTTCTCCAGCTCACCCGCACGCTCACTTCATGTTTCTCCTATCCTCGCAAACATGGTCTCTCGACGTCTCCCTTGAGAAGTGTCACACTCTCCCTATCATTATACATTACACGGTTTTCATTATCTCTCACGTCTCTACCGTTCTCTCGTATCACTAGGTACCTAAGCTTTCTTTTCACCGCCACACACACAGTCTCCACTCGTCTTTCACTTTGTCTTTCTCTCTATGGGATTCTCTCACACACCCTATATGTCTCTAGATATGAATCATACCACTAAAATTACTCTCTCTCTCTCTCCTGTAGACACAACATTTGTTGCGGTCTCCTTTTCGTCTCCATCCCAGACTGACATTATTCATTTGTTTACCGATCAGACAAACTCCCCCCCTCTCTCTCACACACACACACAACTCCTGCTTCCACTCCCCTTCCCGACTACCGTCTCTCTCTCACACACACAAAACTCTCGCTTTCGCACCCCCGTCTCGTATTTCTCTCACAAACATTTATCGACTAGCCTCTAGATAGGTTTATACACCCGCACACTCGTGCTTCCACTATCGCATACATGTCTCTCTCCCGCTCCTTGTATCTATGTAGATTTTTCTTCCCTTCTTGAGACACGCCCTCTCGATCGTGCACACACACACTATCGCCTCATTTTAAGCTGATACCTCTCGCACACACACTCTTTGTGTCTTTGTCACACATGCACTCCGTCCTCCTCCTCTCTCCCTCTCTCTCTCACACACATGGGCTTTTTGCAACAACTAGCAAGATGCCCATGCGTTGCACGGAACATGAAGATGCATTTGTATGAGTAGTTTATCTTGTGGGAGAAAAGGATGAACAAGGGAAGGCCTTATTTGCAAGTGTGGAGAGGGGTGTGGGTATCTTTTTGCAAAATTGCCATAGTTTCCTTCCTATCCGTCAGATATAGATCGGACGGCCTATATTGCAGGATGGCAGGCACACGATCATCACCGACTATGCTTTTTATAAGAGTAGGGATAAAAAACAGAGTTGGTGATGATGGTGGGCCTGCCATCCTGCAATATAGGCCGTCCGATTTATATCTGACGGATAGGAACGAAACTATGGCAATTTACCCGCACTCCTCTCCACATTTGCAGATAAGGCCTTCCCTCGTTCATCCTTTTCTCCCACAAGATCTTGATGTTCCGTGCAACGCACGGGCATCTTGCTAGTAAGAGTAGAAATTAGACATATACCACTTCTCGAATCTTGAAACCAACAACATTCCTCCCTTATCTCATCAAAACCGCCAAAGGAATATATTTTGAGTGAAACATAACATTTTTTAGTGATATACGTATTTCAAAACTAGACTTTTTTCTATCAAATCGGTGAATATGTATTAATCTACTCAGATCGTGTGGCAACGCATTGGCACATTGCTAGTAGTTATTATAATTTTGTGGACACCAGACAAACGGTGGAGTACATATACGAAGAGAAGAGGCGCACGCACGCAGTCGGTCTCTCGCTGTCTCGCACACATGAGTGTTACGTAAAGGCAACGTTAACAAATAAACCCTAAAACCCTAGGTGCACGATTGCTGCATTCGCGGGTACCGGGTACGTGGTGGAGCGCACCTTTGTAGGAATAGTCAGCTCGCGTGATAATTTGATCCGTAGGAGTTGATGGTCGGGACCACAGGTGAACGACTTGGAGGCGGTGGCTCGCCAGTTGCCACAGATCGAGTAGCCACGTTTAAAATATCATTTTTTAGCGGGGTTAAGAGTTCCGATTTTCAATGGCGCGTTATAAGTACTAAGTAGTTTTTAGAACGATTGGTATGGAGCGAAAATGGAATTCATAGTACTACCTACTACGTACCTCCTTGGCGTATGGTTGTATGGGTTTATGTTGCGAGATGTTGAACCTGGTAGTTCTAGGGCAAATACTATGTTTAGATTTAGATGTTGGTTTTCAGTAATGAAAATCGGAAGGGGGAAACCCTTCTTTGATTAAAAAAACTACTACCTCCGTTCTGGTTTACTAGTCCCCATCGTTTTTTGGGTCAAAGTTTGTCCACGAATTTTACTTGTAAAATGTGAATGGAAAACGAGATTTTGTTATACGCAAACAAAAAAGGACTGGAGGGAGTGATTGCTCTGACACGGACGCGACCTCTCATAGCGCAGGCATTGAACCGGCGCGCCGGCCAAGAGGGCCCCACTCGCTGCAGGCCCGGCTGAACACGCCTCCTCGCCGCATGCAACCGGCTTCAGACTGCCCCGCCTGCCTTCATTGAATCCGCGCGTGTGCCGGCAACACGTCCTTCCGCGAGCCGGCCGGCATTTTAGAACACAAAAAGTGACCAAAATATAATTAATTACGCATGGTCTTGACTTGTTGTGCTCGCACTGGTAGCAGGAACTAGAGGTTTTTCTTTATTCATAACTCTCCTCAATTTTTTTGGCTTTGAAGTGAATCATGGTTGTGGACATTATGTATGAATGTGGAGATATCTGTGAACATGAGTTTGATGTGGAAGTTGAACTTGGAATGTCGGGCTTGCGCGTGAACTATACCATGTCCAATGCTTCGTCTGTTATTGTTTGGAAAGTAATTGCTGTTATTACATGACCCGAAAAAAATATTTTGTGCCACATCAGTAGATGCACGGACATCACAACAGGCATGCTGACTGGATAAACATTTGAACCTAGCTACTATGAAGGAAATTTTGTATGGACAACAGTTTTAGATAGCAGGAGACGCCTAGCCTGCTCTGCCTCTGCTAGCTTATTTCTGGCTTCTTCCATCTCTTCTTTGGCATGGGTGAAGAGAGCATCTGATTGCTCTTTTCGCTTCTTCAGGAACTCAGCTACATTCTCAAGGGCTGCTGCACGCTTTCTTTCAGCCTTTACTAGAGCCACGAGGACACGAACAGCTGACGACTCCACCTGGCTTGTGTGTAATCCAGCATCATCTGGGAATTTGCACCTTGTGTCTAATCCAGCATCATTAGGGAACTGGCACCTTGTGTGTAATCCAGCCTCATTCTGGAAACATGATCTCGAGGTTGACCATACTTCCCTCCTCGCAGGAACTGCATCCTGACATGAAGTTACTTCTTTTTTAGATAATTACTCAGAGCAACCCAGATCCATTTAGTAGAAGCCAGATAAACAGAACTGGGAGAAGTGAATTCAAAAGGAAAAAATATAAAAACAGACTACAAGGTGAGAACACCCACTTCCTACATCAAGCTAAAAACGAAAGCATTAGGACGATTAAGACTCTTCTTATGACACATCGAAGAACACGAGGCTTAAGAGAAACAGAAACTACAACATATACACATCGAAGAACACGAGGCTAAACGAAAGTAATTGAAAGGGTGTTACTTACCAAAGCTCGTTTTACAGGTTCGGTGCAGCTCCTCTTTAACTTGCCACGCTCCTTGAAGATGTCCCCAATATCCCGTGTTTGGTCTTCATTGCTCCTCTGCATGTTCGCACTCGTGGTTTTAAACTCTCAACCTGGCAAGAAAAATATACTACTAGTAATACTCGCGCATCTTGTGGGCGACATTAAAGCACTCGTCTGCCATGTTAGAACATCTCCAACAGAATCGCAACGCGCGGCGCTTTAAAAAAGCGTTTACAGTGCTGAGATCGAGAAGTAGAGATAGAGAGTAGAGGATAGTTCTCAGCATAGATAGATAAAAAATAGATTATTCAACTACTCCTCGTCGTCCGACTCCTCCTCGGTGATGTCCTCCTCTGACGTCTGACTGTAGGCGTGAAGATACTGATCGTCGTCGGATTCCCAGGGCGATGCTGCTCCTAGCCTCATGTTGAATTGAGTGTCCGCTTTTCGCCTACGCTTGTCCTCGCGATAGGAGGCTCGCTCCGCCCTCTTATCCCTCTCCGCCCTCCTTTGCTCGTAGAACTCATGCTCGTTGATGATGTCCTGCGGGAAGCGTTGGTGCCATAGCGCCATGGCTTCCTCGTCCATCTCGGTGATGCCGAGACGGTGCTCCCACCTCCGGTTGTCGCGATGATCCTCGTCGGTGATAAGCCGCGGCAGAGGCGCGAGCTCCTGTGCCCACTCCCGCATCGGTACGTTGGGGAAGTTCAATGTTCTATGAGGCCACCGGAGATGCCACGCTGCCGCGTCGTACGCACGAGCGGCCTCGTTGGCGGTGTCGAAATTGCCGAGGCCGAGGCGCATCCCGCGGAACCGGATCTCGGTGGAGAAGCCGCCGGAGGGGCGCGCGCGGACGCCGCGGTATCCCCAAGTTTCCCGGCGACGCGGCGGCATGGTGGCGCGGCGGCGGCGAGGCGAGAAAGAGCGGGGAGAAAGCGGTGGCGAGGCACAGAGCGGGGAGAGAGCGGTGGCAAGGCAGAGAGCGGTGGGAGGGCGTTGGATTTTATAAAGCACGCCGGACGCCGCGCGCCAAAACTAGCGCACACCCGGCCACTTTTTCCCACGCGCGCGCAATCCTTTCCCGACGTCTCTGCTATCTCTACTCTCTTCTCTACTGTTATATTTATTTTATATTTAATATTTATCTCTACTTCTCTACTCTCTATTTTTTCTCTCTACTTTTTCCCTACTCTTATAAAAACAGAGTTGGTGATGATGGTGTTCCTGCCATCCTGCAATATAGGCCATCCGATTTATATCTGACGGATAGGAAGGAAACTGTGGCAATTTTGCAAAAATATACCCACACCCCTCTCCGCATTTGCAAATAAGGCATTCCCTCGTTCATCCTTTTCTCCCACAAGATAAACTACTCATACAAATGCATCTTGATGCGTGCAACGCATGGGCATCTTCCTAGTTCTAAAAAACTATCCATCATTTGCCACACTACTGGTTGTAGATGAAATACCTACCCAAGCACAGCGCGATACAGGAGCGACGCACAATTACAAGCTGATATTTTGTTGGACAATAGGGGCTATAACCAATTACTTTTACGGGAACAATAGCACCCAGGAAATTTGAAGGGTAGGTATGAACAAAATTGGAGCTGCACATGTACTACTAAGTGATTGAATACACACATTACTAATCGAGGAGGAGAACGATGGTCGCGGCGGCCTCTGTGAGTCATGGTCGGCAACGGGAGTCAGTTCATTGTCCACGACGGTGGTGCTTCTGCGCTTGGCGTCGGCTTCCGGGAAGCAGATCCGAGACCGTGGAAGACGGTGCCGGGGAAGAGGCTCCGTGTACGATGACGACGGTGGACCAGCTCCAGTGCGGCGTATGAGGTCGTCGATGAGGCAGATGCGCTGCGGTGGAACAGTGCGCCGATGTAGAAGGGGAGGAGCACAAAGGCTGCGGTGCCGTGCAGAAGTCTATTTTGCAGTGGGGATAGAAAATGGGGAGTATTCAGGTGTACTACTCTGGGTGCCGGGGTGGGGTTGGCTGGGTAGGGTGTACCTGAAGTTACGAAAACAGCCCCCTACCAACCGTCATCCGTAGGCCTGTTCCGAAGGCTATGATGGTAACTTCCACTGCTCAAATCAGGGTTGCAGGAGATTTTCCCGCCGACCTCAAAATTTTGTGACACCGAACTCCCCGTGTGGCGTGTTGGGTGATTCAGCTAAGCAACTAGCGAGTAGTACTTGTCAGAGTAATGGGCCACGGGTAGCCTAACCCGAGCCCCCAAACCTTTCAAGACGTCGGGGCCGGCTGCGCCCCTCAAGACGCCAAGATAGATCTCCACCTTCTGACGGCCGATTGGCCGTACGGCCGACTGTCAGAAGGCGGCCGAGTTCCAGAAGACGGCATCACGATTGGACGACTCCTAGCGGGCGGCCTCCAGAGAGGCCGGCCCCTAGCAGTCGGCCCATGGCGCCCTCAAAGTCTGCGCCCTCATCAAGGAGACAAGACAGGGTATGGCTACAGCGTAGCCATCCCCCGAATCCAGGGTCGGGCGTGGCCACAGTGCCCCGTACAGGCGGAGATCTCCGCACGACGCGACACTGTTGCCACTCTGCCCCTGACATCACTCCTATCAGGCGAAGCCCTGTTCCCACGACCGCTTGTCAGTACGGCCTGAAGATGGCGGGCCCTGCCGGTCAGCGAGGGCCCGGAAGACGGCGGGGGCGTCACCAGTCGGACTCAAGGGAGGCCGGCTCCCAGCAGTCGGCTCGTTCCTTCCTCGGGGCCCTACGCCCCATTAACCAGATAAGACACGGAGTGGCTACAGTGATCTCCCGCTAGACGGCGGGACTGTAGCCACGCTCCCCTGACCAAGCAAGCGTGATTAGCATCACAACTACAGTAATCCGCAGCCGGCAAGACCCGCGAGCGGCGGGAGCGGCCTGTCGGCTCCGTACCAGACCAGTCGGTGGGGCCCACCAGGCGGCGGGCCCCTGCAGCCGGCGGAGGAGCCGGCGACCAGAGACACTGACAGCCGGGTCCTACACCCGGCAGATTACCAATGTACCCCTGAGGGGGTAGGCCTATATAAACCCCCCAGGGCACCCATGCAAAGGGTTCGGACCTGTTAGAACTAGACTCACACCTAGAGGAGGAGAGAGCGTGCCTGGCTTGTTCCACCTCTAGCAAACAGCTCAAGGAGCACCATTGTACCACTAGTGCCTTAGTGATCATGCGGAGACCCCGCAGAGCAGGACTAGGGGTGTTATCTCCACGGAGAACCCCGAACCTGGGTAAAGTTTGCCGGCGTATGTGTCTACGCCTCATCCCACTTCCAGGCACCGGCGACGTTCTACTTGCTCCCACCATGATAAGCCATCCTTTGGCATATGTCGCACCCAACCGCCGACATTTGGCGCCGACCGTCGGGCGAGGTGCACCGTCTCCCGGAGACCTGCTCTGGACAGGAACCTTGTTCCTTCCTGGCGAGCGCAGCCAGCCCGGCACGCTAGATGGCGTCTGCACCGACGCGCTGCGCGGCGCGGAGGTCGCCTGCACGGTGGGCTGCCTCGCTGATCTTGTTAGCGAGATTCGCCTCTCCCATGAGCCCGCGTCTGATGCGGGCACCGATGGCCCTGAGAGCCGCCTCGTGAGCCTCCTCGATCAGCTCCACGTTGCCAGCGAGCCTGCTGCTGACTTGGAGTCGGTTGGCTCCACCGACCCGATGTTGGTCGACTCCGACACAGCGTCGCTCGACGCGTTCCCCTCCAACGTGGATGTCTACGACGAGCCTCTTCCTCGCGCGGACAGCGGCGGCAGCACCGTCACAGAAGTGCTCGTCATCAGCCACGCCGAGCACTCTGACGGAGGTGGCCCAAATCCGTTGCAGGCGGCGATACAAGACCTGACTGCGCCCATCCCCGAAGACGCCGACGCCGAGACGCTGGAGGCACGCCGCGTCCAGCTCGTCGAGAGCGCCAACCGGCTGGCCAGCATTAGACGCCTTTCGGAGGCCTACCAGCGTGAGATGGACCATGTCGTCGGTGGCACGCCGGCTCCTGGTGGGCCTAGCCGCACTGGCCAGATCCAGCAGCGAGGCACAACCATCGCCAGCTTGTTCGGGACAGATCGTCCCGTCTACGCCACGCCTGCAGCAAACATACGGGCTGCCCAGGCGGCAGCAGACGAGCTAGACAAGCTCGAGGGCGACGAGCGTCGCCACATGACGGAGCGGGTCCAGCAGCTCCTCGACGCTGCTGCTGAGCAGCAAGACGCCGGGTGCCGCACTGAAGCGCCCAACCGGCGAAACGACGACCCGCCTCCTCGCCGAGACCAAGGCGCGACATCCCGGACGCCGACTGGTGGCGTCCGCGATAGAAGAGACAAGGAGCCAGCTGCTAGCCGCAGCCGGACTCGCATCACCATCGAGCGCGACCAAGACGGCCGCCTAAGAGCAGTGCAGCGATGAGACGACTGTCCGCCTCCTCCACCCCGCAGGGAGAGGCGCATTTCCCCGCCACCTATTGATCATCCGTCACTCGGCGATCGCCTTGGCCGCCGAGAAGGAATCGGGGAAAATGACGCCCGCCACCGGATCGATCGCCTCAATCGATCCCTGGTGCTAGAAGAAGAGGATGAGCTGGGTCCGCCTTGCTTCGGCCCCCGCATCCGAGATGAACCTTTCCCCAAAGGGTTCACGCTCCCGAGAGATACACCCAAGTACGCCGGCTCCGTGAAGCCGGAGGACTGGCTGGTCGACTACTCCATAGCCATCAGCATCGCGAACGGCAACAAGCGCGTTGCCGTGAAGTACGTTCCGCTCATGCTCTAGGGCATGGCCCGGACATGGCTGAACAGCCTGAAGCCTCGCAACATAAACAGCTGGGTTGATTTCACTGAAGCATTCATCCGCAACTTCACCAGCACGTACAAGCGGCCGCCCAAGCCTCGCCAACTCTCCTTGTGCGTCCAAGGCCCCAACGAGTCGACTCTTGACTATCTTACGCGCTGGGCCGAGTTGGGCAACTCGTGCGAGGGTGTGCACGAGGTGCATGCCATCGAGTACTGCACTGCCGGGTGCCGAGAGGGCACCCTCCTCAAGCACAAGCTTCTGTGCGACGAGCCGGTGACCCTCAACGAACTTCTGATCATAGGAGACAAGTATGCCACGGCCAACTCCTCCGTGAAGGCGGAAATTCAAGTCAACGTGTCAGGCAAGGTGACCCCTCAAGCTCCTCGGACCCCGGCTGGTGACACCAGTCGGAGACAGCAACCAAATGACAACAAGCGCAAGGCCATGCAGCCGGCTTCCTCGAGCCGGCAGGTGGCAACAGTCGAAGATCAGCAGCCAGAAGGGCCGCCTCCTCCCAAGCACCAGAAGGGCGGCAAGCCCAACTAGCTGCCCGCTTTCTCGTACGAGCAGACTCTAGATGCACCTTGCAAGTTCCATAGCGGTGCGAAGCCGTCCAATCACACAACTCGGAAGTGCCACTGGCTCACCAGGATCGCCAAGGGCGACGGACCCCAGCCTCCTCCGCCAGCCGGTCCGCCGCCTCCTCCTCCTCAGCAGCCGGCGGCCTTGCCAGTCGGTGCCATACAAGATGATTATCCCGAGGAGCATGGGGCCTACGTCATGTTCACCAGCGTGGCCGACGACAGGCGCAGCAGACGGCAGCAGCAGCTAGAAGTGAATGCAGTAGCATCAGACACCCCCGAGTTCATGCATTGGTCAGAGAAGCCCATCAGCTGGAGCAGAGCTGACCACCCGGAGGTGATGCCAAATCCCGGCTCTTATGCCTTGGTGTTGGATGCCACATTTGCTATAGAGAGGCGAGCTGCTCGCTTCTCCCGAGTCCTGATAGATGGCGGCAGCAGCATCAACATTCTGTACAAAGATACCATGGAAAAGTTGGGGATCAAGCAAAGACATCTTCAGCCCAGCCGGACTATTTTTCATGGCATAGTTACTGGCCTTTCCTGCTCACCAATCGGCAAGACTCAGATAGATGTCCTCTTCGGGGACAAAAATCATTTCCGCCGAGAGCCAGTCTGGTTTGAGGTGGTGGGCCTTGAGAGCCCCTATCATGCACTGCTTGGCCGGCCTACTCTGGCCAAGTTCATGGCGGTCCCCCACTATGCCTACCTCAAGATGAAGATGCCGAGCTCCAAGGAAATCCTGACCATAGTAGGAGACTACAAGAAGTCGTCCGCCTGCGCAGCAGAGAGCGGCCGGTTAGCCGAGTCCCTCGTGACCGCGGCTGAGAAGCGGCTCCTTGACCGGGTTGTGGCAATGGCAGGCAAGCAGCCGGAAATGTCACCCGACCCCAAGGAGTCGGAAGCTGAGGGCTCGTTCAAGCCGGCCAAAGAGACAAAGAAGATACCCTTGGACCCGGAGCACCCGGAGAGGTACGCTGTCATAGGTGCGAACCTTGACAGCAAATAGGAAGGCGAGCTCGTCGATTTCCTCCGTGAGAATCGGGACATCTTTGCATGGTCCCCCAAGGACATGTCGGGTGTTCCGACGGAATTCGTCGAGCACAAGCTACACGTCCGGTTAGATGCCAAGCCAGTCAGGCAGCCCTTGCGCCGCCTGTCGGAGGAGAAGCGAAGAGTTGTTGGAGAAGAGATAGCCCGGCTTCTAGCAGCCGGCTTCATCATGGAGGTATTCTTTCCAGAGTGGTTAGCCAACCCGGTCCTAGTGCTAAAGAAGAACAAGCAGTGGCGCATGTGTATTGATTATACCAGCCTCAACAAAGCATGCCCCAAGGACCCCTTTGCCTTACCAAGGATTGACCAAGTGATAGACTCCACAGCCGGATGCGAGCTGTTGAGCTTTTTGGATGCATACTCAGGGTATCATCAGATCAAGCTAAACCCCGCCGACAGGCTGAAGACCGCCTTCATCACGCCATTCGGAGCCTTCTGCTACCTGACCATGATGTTCGGCTTGAGGAATGCCGGTGCCACGTTCCAACGTTGCATGCAGAAATGTCTCCTCAAGCAACTCCGCAGAAACGCCCATGTTTATGTGGACGATGTGGTGGTGAAGACGGAGAAGCGTGGAACGCTACTAGAAGATCTCAAGGGGACCTTTGAGAATTTGCGCCGATTTTAGATCAAGCTCAACCCGGAGAAATGCGTCTTTGGAGTACCAGCCGGCCAGCTTCTTGGCTTTCTGGTCTCAGAGCGCGGCATAGAGTGCGACCCTGTGAAGATTAAGACCATTGAGAGGATGGAAGTGCCCACCCGACTGCTGGACGTGCAAAAATTCATCGGCTGGAAGTGCCCACCCGTTTCATCAGTCGGCTGGGAGAGAAGGCTCTTCCCCTATACCAGCTCATGAAGAAGACCACTTTTTTTGAGTAGAACGACAAGGCGGATGAAGCTTTTCTCCAGCTCAAGAAGATGTTGACCACTCCGCCAGTTCTGGCGGCTCCAACTCCCAAGGAGCCCATGCTCCTCTACATCGCTGCTACCAGCCGGGTGGTCAGCACAGTCATAGTGGTGGAACACAAGGAAGAAGGCAAAGCACTACCACTCCAGAGGCCGGTGTATTACCTGAGTGAAGTGTTGTCCGCCTCCAAGCAAAACTACCCCCACTACCAGAAGATGTGCTACAGCGTCCACTTTGCCGCCAAGAAACTGAAGCCATACTTCCAAGAGCACCCTATCACTGTGGTCTGCACTGCCCCCCTTGCAGAGATCATTGGAAGCCGAGATGCCTCAGGCCGAGTGGCCAAATGGGCCATAGATTTGGCCCCCTACACCATCTACTACCAGCCTGGCACCGCCATCAAGTCACAAGCACTAGCCGACTTCCTCGTCGACTGGGCCGAAACCCAGTACTTGCCACCTGCGCCAGACTCCACCCATTGGCGAATGCACTTTGATGGTTCCAAGATGCGCACCAGTTTGGGAGCCGGCGTTGTCCTCACCTCTCTCAAAGGCGACAAGCTCAGATATGTGTTGCAAATTCACTTTGCCGCCTCCAACAACGTTGCTGAATACGAAGCACTCATTCATGGGCTCCGGCTTGCCAAGGAACTCGGCATTCGCCGGATCCTGTGTTATGGTGATTCCGACTTGGTGGTCCAGCAGTCGTCAGGCGACTGGGACGTCAAGGATGCAAATATGGCGAGTTACCGTTTCCTCGTACATCAACTCAGTGGATACTTTGAAGGGTGCGAGTTTCTCCATGTGCCAAGAAATGATAATGAGCAAGCAGATGCCTTGGCACGAATCGGCTCCACCCGGCAAGCAATACCAGCCGGCGTCGCCCTGCAACGCCTCCTCAAGCCGTCTGTCAAGCCATCGCCAGAGTCGGATCCGACTTGAGGACCCCAGCAGTCGGATCCGACTTGAGGACCCCAGCAGTCGGCACGGGGAATTCGACAGGCGACCTGGGGACTACAGCAGCCGCACCCGGCCAGGGGACTTCAGAACCCGGCTCAGGGACTGCAGCAGTCGGCCCAGGGACTTCATCGACTCAGCAAGCGGCAGCCGACTCCAACCCGCCGCCTCCCAGCCCAACCACCCTCGTGCAAGTAGCAGTCCTAGCAGTCGAAGAAATTGCAGCACCTTCATGGGCCCAGCCCATCCTCAACTTTTTGGTGAACAAAGAACTGCCGACTGATGAGATCTCGGCCCGGCAAGTGCAACGCCGGGCAGCAGCATACACCATAGTCAACAAAGAACTTGTGAGGCGCAGTGTCACTAGTGTTTACCAGCGCTGCGTAGAGCCGGAGCAAGGCCAAGCAATCCTCAAAGATATCCATCAAGGCGAGTGTGGTCACCACGCAGCTTCAAGAGCACTCGTGGCCAAAGCTTTCCGCCACGGTTTTTTCTGGCCGACTGCTCTAGAAGACGCCAAAGACTTGGTCCAGAAATACAAAGGGTGCCAGAAGTTCCGCTCCAAACCACATCAGCCGGCTTCTGCACTCAAGACTATCCCCATTGCCTGGCCCTTTGCCGTCAGGGGCCTCGACATGGTGGGACCATTCAAGACGGCACTCGGCGGCATGACTCATATGCTTGTCGCGGTGGACAAGATCACCAAGTGGATAGAAGCAAAGCCAATTAAAAAATTGAATGGTCCAACTGCTGTGACTTTCATCTCCGACATCACCATTCGGTACAGCATACCGCACAGCATCATCATCGACAACGGCATGAACTTCGCCGAAGGCGCCTTGGCCCGTTTCTGCGCGACGCAGGGCATCCGACTGGACTTAGCGTCTGTTGCCCATCCGCAGTCAAATGGCCAGGTGGAGCGAGCAAACGACCTCATTTTGTCCAGCATCAAGCCCCGACTGGTCGAGCCTCTGGAGCGTTCGGCCGGCTGCTGGCTCGACGAGCTGCCGGTCGTCCTCTGGAGCCTGCGCACAACTCCGAACAAGTCAACCAGCTTCACGCCTTTCTTCCTCGTCTATGGTGCCGAAGCCGTCATCCTGACGAACATAGACTTCGACTACCCTCGAGTCACCATGTACACTGAAGAGGAGGCAGAAGAAGCACGACAAGATGGCGTCGATCTGCTGGAAGAGGGCCGGCTGTTGGCACTCAGCCGGTCCACCATCTACCAGCGGAGCCTGCGCCGATACTACAACCGAAAAGTCAAGCCAAGATCCTTCCAAGAGGGAGACCTTGTGCTCCGGCTAATCCAGCGAACAGCCGGCCAGCACAAGCTCTCGGCACCTTGGGAAGGCCCCTTCATCATCAGCAAGGTGTTGGGCAATGACTCCAACTACCTGATCGATGCTCAGAAGCCTCGAGCACGCAAGAGAGACGACTCCGGAAAGGAGATGGAGCGACCATGGAATGCGAACCTCCTCCGAAGGTTTTACAGTTGATGCAGTATGTACCATGCCAACTTTTGTATTAAGTATGGAGACTCCGGGTCCCCCGAGAAGATCTCGGGGACTGCCCTGTTTTATCTATATGATAAGTATTACGCCTGTCATTTGTGTTATTTCATTTATCCGTCTGGCACCGGGTTTGACCAGTCGACCCGGGGACTTGCCGCCTTGTACTATGTAATGCTTCCTGCAGCCGGAAAAGTAATGTATTGGCACTCAAGCTTTCTCCTGCAGAGGCCGCAGCTCGCAGAGCGACTGTCCGGCCGGCAGGAGTTAAGGCAGAAGGGGTACCTGCATGAAAAATGGCTAAGGACCCAAAGCATGCACATAGTGCAAGCCGACCGGCTGCTGAGCAGCCGGCCGGCCGACTTCTACTTAACTTGCTAGAAAACTCTAAACCGGCTAAGTACTTGCCTCCCCAAAGTGGCTAAGTACTTGACTCAGCCACAGTCCGCAGAGCAGTTGTTTGGCTGCCAAGACGACAACCAAGGGAAGGCGGCAAAGGAAAAAAAGCCAAAGAGCAGAAAGCAAGGAAAGATAGAACTCGGCTAAAAATTTACACGTCAAAAGGCCCTTGGCCGACATCCAACAAGAGTTTGAAATACACCCCGCGGGTGGAATTGTGTGAAGTTAACAAAGTTGTCGAGACTGATAGACAGGTAAAAACAAAGATAAACTGGCGGCCTAGGGAGCAGCAGACGGCTTCGATTGAGCGGAGGAGTCGGTGTTGCCGGTTGGTAGAGTGGCCGGGTGGTCAGTCGCTGCTTGGTCGCCTTCAGTAGCAGCCGGCTCGCTCGGGCATGGGTCGTTGCTGGAGGCGCGGTCGAGCTGAGGCTGGTCGTCCGCTCCGACCTTTGGCGCCTCCTCTTCACCTTCCTCTTCCTCCTCTTCTTCTTCCTCGCCGCTGGAGTCGATCACCTTGGTCGAGTCCTCGCCGTCCTCCGGGTTCAGCCCGAACCACTCTAGTGGCGCCTCGGCGCTGTTCTCGGCTCGCTCAGGGATGAAGACGCTGGTGTTGGTGTACTCGGCGATTGCCGCCGCGCGCTTGACAAGGTCATCCTCTACTGCCACCAGCTCCTCTTGGGCCTCCTGCCGAAACGTGGTCAACTCGGCTAGATTTAGCCCAGGGTACCACGCCTTGACAAACTCCAAGGCCCGGCGCGCTCCAGCTCGGGCCGAGGAGCCCTTCCAGGCCTCAAGACGGTCGGCCGCCACCTCCAGCCAGTCGGCAGTCCGACTGGGAGTGCGCGGTGCCGGCATGTCCGGCCACAGGGCGGCGATCGCCTGGGCGCCGACACGCTGAAGACGGCGCAACATCCGGTGAGCCGGCCGAAGACGGGCCTCGATGCTCAGGAGCTGCTCGCTAAGGGTCCGGGGGGCGTCGGCAGCAATCTGCGCACCTTTCGCCCTCCGTCCTTCGCGATCGGCTTCGATGGCCTGATTGGCGGCGTCAGAATGACCAGGGAAGAAGTCTGCCCAAACAGAAAGCAAAGAGCCAAAGTTAGAGACGAGAGGCCGGCTCGATCAACAGCCGGCAACTCAAAGAAGGAAAAAGAGGGAAGCTCACCATCAACTATGTCTTCAATCTCGCCAAAGCCGGCAGTCAGCATCGCCTCCTTGTCAGTCCAGGCAGAGCGTTCGGCCGCGAACTCGGCAAGGAGGCTAGTCTCCTTGTCCTCCGCCTCCTTCTGGGCCTTCTTGAGAAGCTCAGTCTGTTCCGCCAGTTGCGTGACCAGTAGGTCACGCTCTTCGACCAGCTTGTTGCATTCCGCTTCTTTGGCACGCAGCACGGTGTTGGCTTCACCCAGCTGCTGCTGAAGGGTGGCGTTGGCCTCTGCGAGAGCAAAAAAAGAAAAAGGCGTCAGTAACCAACAAAGAAGAAGCATAGTTGCAGGGGAGATCCGACCCGACTACTCAGCAGTCGGCCCGAATCTCGGGGACTACAGCCAGCGAGTGCGCCAGCACGCCCCTGCGGAGAAAGAAGTCGTCAATATCAACCCAAAGAAGATCAGTCGCCAGGGAGATCCGGCCCGACTGCTCAGCAGTCGGCCCGAACCTCGGGGACTATAGCTCGCGGGTGCGCCAGCGCGCCCCCACAGAGAAATAAAAAGACTTACTCCGGCTCTCCGACAAGTCGACGACACGTTGATCCGACTCCTGGACTTTGGAGTTGAAGGCGGCCGCACGGAGGTAATGATAGTCCTGCAGCAAAGACATTAGCACTCGGAGCTTGCCAATTAAAGTTCCGAGCCGCCTGCTCAGCAGCCGACCCGAAACTCGGGGACTACACCCAGTGGGTGCGCTGGCGCGCCCCCACGAAGCAATACAAGAATTAAAAATGAAGAAGCAAGAAGCGTACCTGGATGGCCTCTCGCGATTCCAGGAACGTCTTGTTGCAGTGCTTAAGGGTGTCGGCCTCGGCGCGGAGTTTGGCTTGAACGTCCAGGATCGCCTTGTTCAGAGGGCCCGTCCCGCCTCCCCGCACCCACCCAGTGGGCGCAGCGCTGGTCGCCTCGGTGTCCGGGATCGAGGAGCTTGCAGCGCCGGTCTCCAGCGGGCGTGGCGCCGAGGCCGCCTTTGCGAGCCGGCGGCGTAAGGGTGTGCGGACCCCGGGAGTCGGGCCCGTCACCATCTCGTTTCCGGGTGATGGCGCCGGTGGGTCGGCCGGCTACTTGTCTCGCGCCTCCTCAGAAGGTGGTGGCCGGGACACGATTACGTCCGGCATGGCGACGTTGCCGCTGTCCCTCTCCATGATAGGGTGCTCGCTGCCGGCTTCCCCAGTCTGCGCCACGAACTCCGGTGGTGGTGGCGCGGAGTTCATGGGGTGACAAACATCGCCGACTGACGGCGTGCGGCTTCCTCGGCCTGCTTCTTCGCCGCGGTGGCGGCCTCGGCGTTCGCCAGCTTCTTCAAAGCGGCGGCCTCTGCCCTGTTTGCCTCCACCTTCTCCAGGCGGGCGGCTTCCTGCTCCTCGCGTGCCTCCCGCGCGTTCTGCTCCGTCGCCTCCCGGAGGTCGGCGGCCGGATCGATCCGCCGGGTGGTGGTGGAAGTCTCCGCCGACCCCACGATGGAGGCGGCGGCCGACTTCTCAAGAGAGAGCGGGGCCCTAGATCAAGGGAAACAAAGCGAAGAAACTTAGACAAGATCAGCAAGGAAGGAGAAAGTACGAGAGGAAGATAGTACTCACGCGGAAACCAGCTGGGGCTCCTTCACCGCCTTGCGGAAGCGGATGGCCTTCACGGCCGCTTCATCCCGCTTAGTCACCGCGGCCGAGCCCCTGGGCTTCTTCGGCCGACTGCCGAACAGGCTCGGCGTGGCCCTGCGCTTGTGCGCACCACCTCGGGCTGCCGGCACGGCAGACGAGCTCGCGCCCTGCTGGTCGGACCACGGCTGGCGGCGCGGGACGACTTCCCATGCGTCGTCGTCTGGCCAGTCCTCGAGGCTGGCTCCAAGCCCTGAGCCGCCTGCTACGCTGCCCCCTCCCTCGGCATCGTCCTCCAAGGCTGCCGCCCCCAAGTCGGGGTCATCCACATCACTCTCCGCCCGGTCGGGGAGAAATAGACGCTCTGGCCCCGTGGTGCCGGCTGCCGGCTGGAGGAGGGGGCTCTGCTCGAAGAGCCGGTTGGCCGGGTTAGACAAACTGAACTCGGCAAAAAGAAAGAGAAAGGGAAGGAAAGGAAATTTACCATAGGCGGGGGGTCGGCGCGAGAATACGGCTCCTTGCCGAACCGCCACTCTTCCGTGAGCTTGTAGTTCGCAAGGTAGTTCACCATATGAGCTATCTCTAGGTGAGGCATCTCCTTGGTGCACAGCCGGCTTGGGTCCCAATGCCCGCTCATCTGACAAATCATGTGAGGGCGGCCTTGGAGCGGGAGCACCCAGCGCGCCACGAAGGCGGATAGCAAGTTGGGCCCGGTCAGGCCCTCCGACTGTACCAGCACCCGGAGCCGCGCGATGGCGGCGGCTCCAGAAGGCGATAGTGTCTTGGCCCGGTACGACAAGTTGGGCCGCCTCCCAGCCGGCGGGCCGGCAGCATAAGCCGGCAGGTTGACCCGGTCACCCTCCGCGAAAATGCTCTTCACGTAGAAGTACAACTGCTGCCACTTCTTCACCGACTGGATCAGCATGATGGGAGGAAATGGATTGTCGCCTCCCGGCCTCCGCACCACGATGAAGGCCCCGCATTGAGCCGGCACGCCCGCGACGACGGTGCCGAGCTTAGTGTAGAAAAACTCCCCCCAAAGCTCGATAGTGGGGAGGACACCGAGGAAGCCTTCGCATAGAGTGACGAAGGCGGACAACAGCACCACCGCGTTCGGGGTGAGGTGGTGAGGCTAGAGATTATAGAATTCGAGGAAGGCCCGGAAGAAGCCAGTCGTCGGCAGGCCAAGGCCGCGCAGGCAGTGCAAGCGGAAGACGACCCGCTCGCCCTCCTCCGGTGCCGGCGAGATCTCCCCCTCCAGCGCAAGGCGAACCCTCACGTAGTCCTTGCTGGGCAGCCGTTGCGTCTGGCGGAGGAAGTCGATGTGGTCTTCATGGACTGTGGAGCCATCCCAGGCTCCGGAGCCCGCCATGGGGGCGAGAGGTTGACGGACGGACTCGACGGAGACGAACTGCGGCAGCGCTTCGGCGGGGCCCGGGACGCTGCGGCAAGAGGAAGAAGAAGAAGGGAGAGTGGGGTGGAGGGGCGCGCGTGCTTTGCCGCTCCCTCTGCTCTCCCTACTTATAGCCTACGGGCTACGAAGCCGAGGGGGTGGGCGTGGGATCGTGGGATTAACTGTGCCCACGACCCCACGCTTCCGCCTTTACCGCGCGGGTTACTGCGCGCAGTAACTCCGCAGGGAAACCCAACCGCCCGCCTCGGCTGCAGCGGATCCGCTCGCAGACCGAGGCCCAGTGGTGGCGGGCCCGGCCTGCGGTCTCGTCCCGTCACGCGCGTGGGCTGGCAGGCCGACCCGGGTGGCTGGTGCCATGTGGCACGCCCACGACGGGCGGCGGGCCGAGAGGCTTACCAAGCACGCCACCTGGTTCCCGCCGATGCATTCGAAATTCCAGAAGGATCCGACTACACGTACCCGACTCCTACCGACCAGCTCCGCAGAAGTCGGATGGAGCTTCCTTCGGAGCACCCGGAGGAGGAAACTGCTGAGGCTCCCCGGCTCCTCAACCGTGGCCCCTCACCAGCTTCGGGGACTACTGTCGGAGTAATGGGCCACGGGTAGCCTAACCCGAGCCCCCGAACCTTTCAAGACGTCGGGGCCGGCTGCGCCCCTCAAGACGCCTAGATAGATCTCCGCCTTCTGACGGCCGGTTGGCCGGACGGCCGACTGTCAGAAGGCGGCCGAGTTCTAGAAGACGGCATCACGACTGGCCGACTCCTAGCGGGCGGCCTCCAGAGAGGCCGGCCCCTAGCAGTCGGCTCGTCGCGCCCTCAAAGTATGCGCCCTCATCAAGGAGACAAGACATGGTATGGCTACAGCGTAGCCATCCCCCGAATCCAGGGCCGGGCGTGGCCACAGTGCCCCGTACAGGCGGAGATCTGCACACGGTGCGGCACTGTTGCCACTCCGTCCCTGACATCACTCCTGTCAGGCGAAGCCCTGTTCCCACGACCGCTTGTCAGTACGGCCTGAAGACGGCGGGCCCTGACGGTCAGCGAGGGCCCGAAAGACGGCGGGGGCGTCACCAGTCGGACCCAAGGGAGGCCGGCTCCCAGCAGTCGGCCCGTTCCTTCCTCGGGGCCCTACGCCCCATTAACCAGAAAAGACGCGGAGTGGCTACAGTGATCTCCCACCAGACGGCGGGACTGTAGCCACGCTCCCCTGACCAAGCAAGCGTCATTAGCATGACGACTACAGTAATCCGCAGCCGGCAGGACCCGCGAGCGGCAAGAGCGGCCTGTCGGCTCCGTACCAGACCAGGCGGCGGGCCCCAGCAGCCGGCGGAGAAGCCGGCGACCAGAGACACTGACAGCCGGGTCCTGCACCTGGCAGATTACCAATGTACCCATGAGGGGGTAGGCCTATATAAACCCCCAGGGCACCCATGCAAAGGGTTCGAACCTGTTAGAACTAGACTCACACCTAGAGGAGGAGAGAGCGTGCCTGCCTTCTTCCACCTCTAGCAAACAGCTCAAGGAGCACCATTGTACCACTAGTGCCTTAGTGATCATGCTGAGACCCCGCAGAGCAGGACTAGGGGAGTTATCTCCATGGAGAGCCCCGAACCTAGGTAAAGTTCGTCGGCGTACGTGTCTACGCCTCATCCCGCTTCCAGGCACCGGCGATGTTCTACTCGCTCCCACCATGATAAGCCATCCTTTGGCATATGTCGCACCCAACCCCCGACAGTACTAGTAAACTCTGCATATTAGGTTTGACCGAAGTCAAACTTCCTAAAGTTTGACCAAGTTTATAGAAAAATATAACATTTACCATAACAGATATGTATGATGTGAAAGTACATTCAATAATGAATCTAATGGTATTTATTTGTTATTGTATATGTTAATATTTTTTGTTATAAACTTTCTGAGAGTTTACAAAACTTGACTTTGACCAATGCTAATAGGCAGACTTAGATAAAAACGGAGGGTGTACACATTTGTTTTCTTAGTATGTAGTGAATTAATTTTTTGTTGAAATTGTGAAATAAATATATTAGGCTACTGACTTCGAATGTAATGGTCTATACAATTCAATAGTTACAATCATTGTCGAATTCCAAGATGTATGCGAGGTCTATACTACTTCACAACATGCTCATACTCGCATAATCCCAGTCAAATGATAATCAAAATGCATTTCATAGTTATTACTTTGTAGGATGCAACAAAACCAACAGTAACTCTACATCAGCCATTATAAAAGCAACATTTTGAACATATCCCAATGTGTGAATGAAACGTGCAGAGAGAGCTTGCGAAGATGGAGCAGATAGGGCGGGAAAGATTGTATGTATGTGGAAGGGAGAGTAGGAGACAAACCTAACGAAACAGAAAGAGGGAGATAGAGAGAGGAAGAGAGAGGAAGAAGTTAGATTTGTGAGAAAGATGGATACATGTAATATACGTGTGCATCCGGATTCTGTACACGTGGAAGGAGAAGAGACAACAGGTTTGATGAGAGAGCTGGAAAAACATGGACGAGAGGGGAAGGATCTCGTGGGTTGAGGGGTTGATAAATTTGTGCGGGGGAGAGAGGGATTGGTAATTTTGTGCTAGAGAGAGAGGGTGGGGGGAGGAGTCAGTCAGCCGTCGTCATATCATCCTGCTTCCAAATGGCCCCACATTCTCTAGCGCAGTGTGGTCGCCATCTTGGATCTCCTCGATGCCCTCTTTGAAGATTGAGGTGTTGTGCACGCTGGGGTGCGAAGAAGCACAAGCGAGAGTGGTCGCCATATAACCTTGGATGGGGATGAATTGTGTGCTCGGGGGAGGCGGTGTGTGTGATGTGTGCTGTCTGTGTGTGTGTGTGAGAGAGAGATATTGAGAGAAAACATACCTAAGGAGAGAAATGTGTGTGTATGTGACGGAAAGCTACTTGCTAAACAGGGTATTCATGAAGAGATTGTGCGTGCGAGATAGAGAGCGATGTGCGGGCCTTGAGGTGGGAAGAGGCCGGGTGAGGGTGTCAAAATATGCGCGTTGATGCATGTGTTACATGCGATCGTGCGAGGGACGGACGAATCGAGAGAGATGGTTGTTGTGTTATGGATGCTCCTCTCTGTCTCTCTCACACACACACACAAGTAAAATAGAAGACCGTTCTCTCATGTATACACAACGTATCGGCATCTGTCTATGTCTCACTCATGCATGATCAGTTGCACATTCACACCTCTCTATGTCTCTATCACACGCACACCGTCTCCACATTGCCCTTCCACCACAACACACATATGGACACATACACACGTTCTCTCTCAGTCACACACACAGGGGCTGTTTGGTTTGAGACTAAGGGGCTGTTTGGTTTGTGACTATGGTTGCCACATCTTGCCACACCTAAGGTTAGGCAACTTTGACCAATTTAGGAGGGTGTTTGGTTCAAGCCTTACCTTAGGCAATATACTTTTTGCCACACTAGGGCCCCGCATGACATGCACTCACAAAGTGTGGCAAGATTCCCTTGGGGCTGTTTGGTTCTAGGCCTAGCATTGCCACACTTTGCCACACATTTTTGCCAACCTTGCCTAAGCTTAGTTCATTAAAATGAGAGCCACAAGTTCGCAAGCCTAAGGGAATCTTGCCACACTTTTTGTGTGTATGCCATGTGGGGCTCAAGTGTGGCTTGGCTAAGGTATGACTTGAACCAAACACTCACCTAAGTTAGTCAAACTTGCCTAACCTTAGGTGTGGAAACCTTTGGCAAAGTTAGTCACAAACCAAACAGCCCCTCATTTAAAAGAACTAACCTTAGGCAAGTGTGGCAAAAATTGTGTGGCAAAATGTGACATTCCTAGGCCTAAAACCAAACAGCCCGTAAGTTTGCCTAAGGTTGCCACACCTAAGGTTAGGCAAGTTTGACCAACTTAGGTGGGTGTTTGGTTCAAGGCACACCTTAGGCAAGCCACATTAGGGTCCCACATTACATACACTCAAAAAGTGTGGCAAGATTCCCTTAGGCTTGCCAACTTGTGGCTCTCATTTTGAAGAACTAACCTTAGGCAAGTGTGGCAACATTGTCTCTATGACAAGTGGGCCATAGGGGCAATAAAGTGTGGCAAGCCAAAGTGTGGCAAAAACCAAACACATGCCAACTAAACTGTGGCTGCCAAATTTTGGCTTGGCAAACGGTGGCTGGGAACCAAACAGCCCCAAAATCAGTATTAAAAAAACTAGGGCGCACCTAAAACGTCCAAATCCAAATAAACACGAACTAGAGCTAAATTCAAATATATGGAAATATTGTAGCGTCAAGAACTTTTCTCGGAAAAAAAGTTAAGTAATATTCGGGGATTGTTTTCACACACACAAAAAGGTTCGGTGGATGTCCTTCGAGCGCGACACGGGGACGCACCGTTCGATCGACCGCGCGGCCGCGGTTCATGCACTTGCACAGGATTCCGTATCGTGGCTGTGGTAACTAATAAAAGCGCTGCCTAAGTCTAATGTTTACGTGTACTGGTACGGTTTTCTTTTAAGTTTGACCAACCCTATATAAAACTAAACAAAGCTCCCATACGCGCACTCATCAATATGCCGCCGCCGCCGTTGCGCATGCCGGCGCCCGCCTGCTCCGGCCAACAATTTCTCGCCCATCACCGCCGTGTCGCCGCCAAGCCGAAGGCTCCCCCGCTCACGAATCTGCAGTCCCTCCTTGCGATGCCGCCGCGCCGCCAAGCACGCGAGCAGCAGGTGGAGGCACATCTATGCCCGCAGCGTACGAAGAGGAGGACGAGCGCGTGCTCCAGCACGCCGGCGAGGAGGAACTAGCGTGTCATTGTCGTCTCCGCCCGCGCGGAGGAGGCGCGCATGGTGGCTGTCGCGGCGGAAGCCGGTCGCACGCGCGTCGAGCCCGCAAACCGGGTGCGGACGCGGAATCTACCTTCGAGACCTTGAATGCCACGTGGATCCTGCAATCTGAAGGAGCAATTTGGGTCATTTGACTCTTGTGAGCCGTTTGATGCAACATGGATGGCTAGAAGGGCTTCTTCAACCTCTGAAATAGATGGACGGTTCATCTTCTCAGCCCGCCACACGCCTAACCACCTGCCGCCGCCGCCGCGCCCTCCACTGAACCGCCTGCCACCGCCATGCTCCCCCACCCCCGCCATCCGTTTAACCCCGGGCACGATCCATTTTTTTCCGGCAAACTGCATTCCACACCCAACACTCATAAGATAGATCATGGGCACCCTGTCGACTTCTTCCTTCACTCCGTCGAACTTCTTTCACAAATCGACTGACCCAAATTATACTACTAGTACGAACGTATTAACTATAGTAGGAAGACAAACATACGAGTAGTAGTACCAATTGCAATAAGAACAGTAGTAAGACATAGTACTAGTACTACTGTACGTACTAAAGAGTTGAAATAACGAGAAAGAACATAAACATAGTTCTGCTGGGGCCTCAGCACAACACACCCTTGAAAATAAACTAAGCAACTAGTCCGCTTGACACTGCAGTAGAACCAGCATGAGCGACGGCACTGCCACCTACTCGGAGTCCGAGTCCACGTCCTCGACTTCGTCCTCGTCCCTCTTCCTCTTTGCCGACGCTTCTTTGCTTGAACCGGACACTGGGCTCTGCTTCTTCATCCAACCCTTGTAGATATTTAAACAAAGGTAGGCATCCATTAATACGTACATGATGTGATCTTCATCTAATGTCTTCGACTCCCATGCATGATGAAACTCGTGATGAGGTTTCTTCAGTTTACCGTACGAAGGATGAACCATGGCTCCTGCCAGGGTCAGCATTGAAGGCTGATCAAGGGAGGGCACCAGCCCTTCCTTCTGGAGGTCGAAGGGGTCGCCAACGAGGCCTATCCGACCCAGGATTTCCTTGTCGTTCCTAAAGTCTACAGTAATGAATTTGACTCGACCGCCCTTGAGGAACTTCTTAAATTCCTCGCACTCAACATCGGCATGGCATATGTGGTAGACCAAGCATAAGTCATGCACGCAAACCTGGATCACGGCGGGCTTCTTCTTCTCTGCCTCCTTTAGTTTCTTCTCGCTTCCCAGGACTGTGGTGTACTCAACATCTAGCCCAGCGACCCACTCATCATTTGAGTTTTCAATCATGCGTTTGAAGCGAGCAAGGCATTCTTTCACCGTTGCGGAAGAACGGGTGTAGATGACGTCGAACTCATCGCCGGTGATGGTTCTAACGTTGTACTCACTGCCGATCATGGAGATTTGGGACGCCATGGATTTGGGAGGAGGGTTAGGATTAGTGGAACTGTCGTAATGTGGAAGGACGGGACGACTGGGAGCGAACTGTTGTAAGGTACTGTACTAGTAGAAGACGGGGACGAGTAGGGCGTGCGAACGGCGTGGGGTTGTTGGCTTGCCCAGTGGATAAACGGCTGCAAGCCCCCAAAGAGTTCTTGAGAACTATGCGGTACCCACTAGATGTCATGTCTACTAGACCCATATCGTAGGCCTGACGGTATAGCTTCTGCCTATTCGCACACCATGCCGGCTTGTGTGTAACTTCAATTAATTCCGTCAACCGTCACGCCTCCCACGACCTTCGCCTCCCTCGCGCGGTCGCGCCCTTTGAGACTTCGACCAGCTATAAATGAGCAATTTTTTTGCGTACTCCGCATGCATGATACTCCCTCTGGTCCTTTTTACTTCCGTCAACCGTTTATACTAAAAATATTAATATCTACAATACTGATTATAATGAGTAGTATAAAGCACCTCTTGGGTGGGTTAGATTTTTTTGGGTTAGTTGAGTTCAAACTAACCCAAATTAACTCTAACACATGGATCCAAACTGGGCCAAGGTTAGCTATTAGAGTACTACTACCTCCCTTCTAGTTTAAAGGGCTCGATTCAAAATTTTGACCTACTCTTAGCAAGATAGAGGCAGTGGAATAGTTTTTGTAGTTTTTCACAAAAAAATGTGTTTACCAATGCATGCATGAACACTAGTTACTCTAACCCCCCTCTCTTCTTTAATTCTTTGCCACATTAGCATGTTTGCTATTCCCGTGTGCATGATACCAGCTAAGATACCACCATTATGGCCAGCCTTAATCATCGCATGCAATAATTTAGTGCACCTTGAAATATGAACATGTGTGGGGCGTGTATGTTTTTAATGACTTGAGACTATACCTAGCCCGGCATGCAAGATGAGATTTATTATGCACCGTTCCCCATACCTGCAGGAAGCCCGTTCGTCTCCAAATCTTTTCCTCTCCATGTGTGGAAACAATATGCCTGCCAGACTCTCCTTCTCCCTCTGGCGGTCCCACCACTCCACCCTGTGTGGAAAAAATCTGCATGCATGACTCTCCTCCCCCCGCGCTCGTCCAATCCGTTGTGACCAGCAATATTTCCACCCCTTCCCTCCCCCGTAATTTACTCCAACAAATATGCCCACGTAGTTCTTACTTAACTGCATGTGCATTGGTTCACTGACATATGGGCCCAACAGGGGTCTGGCCCACATGTCAGTGACGCAACTGGACCTGCAGTTAAGTCAGTGCAGCTTAGTCCATATCTTACGTAGGTGTGCCATTGCTCGCTATAAATACTGCGCCTCCCACGACATCGCTATCTCCTCCCCCTCACGTTCATGTTCATCGCTATCTCCTCCCCCTCCCTCTCACGTCGACCACCATGGCATCGCCCCTCCCAAGCCCTAGGCGCCCCTCGCTGCACCGCACGGACGGTCATGCGTCGCTGTTCCATTCCTCGCCGCCACTAGTCGAGGAGGACATGTCGGTGTTCCGCTCCTCGCCGCGACGCGACGCGTCGCTGTTCCGTTCCTCGCCGCCACTAGTCGAGGAGGACGCGTCGGCGTTCCGCTCCTCGCCGCGGCAAAAGAGGCGAAAAAAGCAATCCATAGAAGGATTTGGCGCTAATGCCAAAAGGGGTGGAGGGGATACGTATTTGTTGTTCTGGTCGATTAGGGGGTGCTACTGGACTGGACCACGGCTGAAACTGCCAGGCACGGACTAAAAGCTTTTATCAGGGATTCCCGTGTCGCCGTTCCGCTCCTCGCCGCCACTAGTCCAGGAGGACGTGTCGGTGTTCCGCTCCTCGCCGCGACGCGTCGAGGTGGACACGTCGGCGTTCCCAATCTCGCCAGCACGTGCGTCGGAGGACACGTCGGCTCCCCGCTACGAGGAGAACGCCGCGCCGCCCGCCAAGCCCCCCAGCCTTGAGGACCTTTCAAAAGAAATGGATGTCGCCTTGTGGGAGGCTTTGCCTCCTGCAGAGCGCGCCAAAATAGAGGCGGAGAAGAAGGCCAGGGAAGAGAAGCGCACCGCGGAACAAGCTGCCTGGGAGGCCTATGTCGCGTCCGAGAGAGTCAGGCAATTGGCTCTTTGGCATAAGCCTCGTGCGAGGGCGGTGAGGGTGGCGGAGGATGCCCATGCCGAAGCCCTGAGTGCAGTCGGGCCTGAGTGCAGTCGGGCCCAAGCGCCTCATCTACGCTTGGCAGTACATGGACCGGGTGCACGCTTCCAGCGAGGAGGAGTACCTGTTGGCGCCGGATCACCACATCGGTGAGATCGCGCTCGCCCGCCGGCAAGCCACCAATCAGCACCTCGCGAGTTGCGAGGCTGAGGAAGAGGCGTTGTGTCGGCGCGCTGGGAAACGGCCGTGCACCAGGGCACTCGTGGCGCGCCGCAAGCGCTCCTGCGAGCGCCGTGGCTTTTAGGAGGAGTATAATTTTTAATTCGTAAGGCGATCTCATTAGTTTTGGACGCAAATGATAAATCCCGAACGTTCAGGAATTTTTAGCGTCCTTAATTAAGTATGTAAAAGGGAAAGTTTGGAAACCTTGTGTATTCGTATGCATTTTGTAAGTACGTGCATATAGCACAAACTTTACCATATACTATCGCACTACACGTCTCTCTCTATATATGCTTGCAGACTGTGCTACTCCCCCCGTCCAGGTCAATAAGTCATCTTTGGTTGTGCACCGTGACCAAGAAGGAGGGAAGACTTATACACCTAGACGGAGGGAGTACTACTATTACTTATGTACGTGCAAATGCATGTTTTAACACTACGACGCGGTTTTTGTAAAAGTAGAAAAACAGCACTAGTCAAGCTTGTGAAATGATTCAATGGTTATTTGATTGTTTACTTTTAGCTTCCTTCTCTGTGGTTATTTCTCTGTCGTACTTTGTATGGAGTATCTCACTGGTCGGAAAGGCATGCAAATTCCCAAACCGCTTCCTACACCCTGTATCGAATTTTTTGCCTAACAAGTTGTGCCGTGCAATTGGAATTCCAACTTGAGTACTACTACTAGTAGGAGTACCAAGGGCCAGTTCTTTTAGGCTTCTAGATTAGTAATCCCATAACTACTACCTCTGTCCTGGTTTATTGGTCCCCATTGTAATCTGTGTCAAATTTTGATCATAAATTTAACTAATGAAATGTTAGTGCATGTCGCATGCACTAACATTTTATCAGTTAAATCTTTGGTCAAAATTTAGCACAAATTACAATGGTGAGGAATAAACCAGGACAGAGGTACTACTAGTATTAGTTTAGAAGCCCAAATAAATGAGTGAGGCGCCTTAATGTTACTCTGCACTATGACCAGTCTTATGGGAAAAGCTGGGGAAGCCGCCAAAAGAACTGGCCCTAGGAGTAGTAGCTAGGGATACTAGGAGTAGTAGCTAGGGATCGAGTGTGCGAGATGAACCGGAGAAAGTAAATGCAGAGAGATGAAATGGAAAAAAGATGGAGGGATGTGATGGTTGCTTGTCCGTTTATTTTACCAGGCCACTTATTACTGCGAGTGGTTGGGTTTTGTGATATGATGGCTTTACTTCCGCGCCACGAGCGGTGTGAGAATCCCGTGCAGCACCGCCCTCTACACTAGTACGACTACATCGGTCGTGGTTTATCCCCCATTGAATTTGACTGAAGATTTAACTGACAAAATGTTAGTGCATGTCAACAAAAACAATATCGTTGGATTCGTATTTGAACATAGTTTTCAATGATACTCCTATAATTTTAGGTGACATGCATCATCATTTATCGTACTATATATAATGTTAGTACAATTTTTGGTCGTACTAATCTATAGTAAGGTGCACGTGTGTTGCACGGAAGAGTGAAATGCATTGATCGGGGAGTTGTTTATTTTGACAAAGGATGTGGGGGTCATCTCATGTGTAACAGGTATCGATAGGTTTGTTCGGATATTATTTCATCACCAGAGCTCACAAACATCCAGGTGAAATAGATAAAAAGGTATCTGTTGCAAACAAAAGCGTTCAACTGTTCAACCTGCATCCAAAACTTGTGAAGAAATAACTCTTATTGTGCTTTGCATGAAATGATCTTCAAGAATTAGTTTTTGAGTATCCATTGTTATACATGTTGGCTACAGATGACATGGCACTTTCTTATAGTCAACAGTTGGCTATACTATTTAAGTATTAACCATGCCCTTATACACCTAGACGGAGGGATTAAATCAGGATGACTTGGAAGGGGGTAGAGGATATGTAAGAAATGGTTCATCATAAGTCTTTCACCAGTATTGTAGTAAAAATTCATACATGGAAGATTCTAGACTAAACCATAAATGGATACACTTTTATTCATGCGCAATACTCCAATAGAGCAAGATCATGCATGGAAGTCTCCACATGCTTAGATAACGGATTACATTGAGCGAAGACTAATGATCAACATTTAACTTGATAATTCAGATGTCCAGATGAACCTCCTTGGAGTCCCCGTGCACATCGTTGGGGTTCAAATAACAGCGTGCGCTTTCCATGTCCACATCGGCGGGAAAGTCCCAGCTCGGCAGAGTCCAAGTATGCTTGGCGTAGCCAGTGTCGCCGCCCACGTACCTCCGAGGGGTAGTAATAGTGAGCACGCACCCGTACATCGGCCTCGTGTCAGTGTCAGCGTCAGCGGCGTCGCCCCTGACACACACTACAGAGATGTGGCGGCGGCCTGCGTGGGCCTCGCCGGTGGCCACGATCAAGAGGAAGACACTGCCGTCCTCCTCCGAGACTAGCAGGCGGCGCTGATCCTCCACTGACTCCGACACGGTGAACAGGTAGCACATCTCGTACTTGATGTTCTTCGCCAAGGGCCAGTAGTGATTGCCGCACGCCTGCGTCAGGTGATGCACGATGTCCGCCGGCGAGCCCCAAAACGGCACCGGGCACTCATAGCAATAGACGAAAGGCTCCTTGGAGGCATCGACCAGGCCGTCCATGAAACGGGAGTGGCTGTAGGGGACGTTCAGCGAGTTGAATATATGAGCAAGTTACTATGAGATTTACTACAAAATAAATCATGACGGCTATAACAGAGATTAAACTAATCATGCGGACTAGCATAGTAGATGAACAGATCGAATCTAGGACACAGACTAGAAACATGAATTCTACCACGATTTCGAACAGGAAGGACAGAAACACATACGGTGCAACGGGAGCAACACCATTGGCATTGAGGTTGTCGCCCATGTCGTTGAGGAAGAGGTTGCCGAGGTCGGGGAAGAAGTCGTCGTCGGTGAAGTCGTCGCTGCTAGCAGTCGCAAGAGTGCGCTCCCCAAATTTCAACAGCGTCCGCCGAATGGAGCGCAGGAGGGAGTGGCTCTAGGGGACGTTGCGGCCGCCGAATGGAGCGCAAGAGTAGCCCACGAAGCAGTAGATGGTGCTCCTCCGTAGTCTCTATTCTTATCTCTATCTCTACTACTCTTCTTTGTTTTTTATAATATACTAGTTGTAGTTGTCAAATCGAATAGTACTGTGCCATCCACTGCACGCCCGGCTGAACACGCCTCCTCGCCTCCATCAAACCCCTCCGTTAAACCCACATGCAAACTGAGAAACCTACTCCGGCCTGCGGGAGGAAATTTGCCGGTTGCCGTTGGAGGATAATAGAGTCACGTCCAATCTAGTTGAGTTAATTGCGTGTATGATTCTCCCTCTATAAAAAGTTAATTGCATCCTTAATCTTGTATTCTAAGTACTCTGTGGGTTCCACTGTCAGTACAGTGTACATGACTTGCAGGCTGGCTACAGATTCGTACAGAAAGTTAAAAAGAAACAAATCCATGACTTGCAGGATTGGAGTTAGCACCGATGGCGGTTCGTAGTCATTCCGCACTCGAGCATTGAAGTTTGTAACTATTTTAGATTAGAACATACTACTCCTCCGGTGCTAGTAGTAGAGCAGAGTCCTACTCCACTACTACTCTACTCAAGCAAGTTAGGGCATAGTAGCAGGTACTGTAGGGAGTACCAGTACTGTGATCACTCAAGCAAGTTGTCTGACTTCGATATGACCCTACGCTGCTCGTATGTGTCTCGTAAGTCAAGCGGTGTGCTGTAGTCATCATCACATGTCCACTTCCCGCAGCACATATTCGCTTCTCCATCTTTGTCCGCTCTTCCATCCCCACTAAGGTGCCTCCCCCCCTCGTCCAATCTTCCATCCCCGCTAAGGCGCCTCCCCCCTCGTCCGAAACCCAAGCACTAACAATGGCAGAACCGAGCAGCGTCTGCCGAAAGAGTGGCTGGAATTCGCTCCCCATAGAGGTAATCAAGCTCATTGTTTCACGTGTGGACAATCTCAGTACCATACCGCTCGCCGCGTGCTCGTCGGGGCTGTACCGTTTACTCAAAGCCCTCAGGTCGGAGCTTTTTAAGCCAGCTCCTTGCTTGCTGATGCCGCCTGATCTTCAAAAACGGCGTGTCACGCAGCATAACGATCGTAGGGTGGCGAGCATCAACCCCCTTTACTACGATCTGATCCCTGTCACCCTCAACTAAATTAACGGTATGTACTAGGTCGGCATGAACACGTCTTGGATGGTGCTCGTCGACGGTCGCGGTAGCTGGATGCTCGTGGAGGTCTACACCCGGCGATTGATCCCCCTTCCTTCGATTAACACTGCACTGCTTTGGCACCGCGGCCCAGAATACTCGGAATCTTACAGTAGCCAACATGATACCAAGTTTGATTTGCTCAAGGTTGTAATCTGCCAAGTGCCCACAAGATCTGCGAATTATAAAGACTTCAGGCTAATTGTGTTCTTCAACCGCGGTCTCGCCTATCTGACAGGTCACTACGGTAAGTGGATAAATCTGCACGTCCATCGCAGGATCATACATCCTCCATGGTTCTCTGATGCCATTGAACACAAGGGCTTCATTTACGCTGTCGACTCCTTCTATGGTTGGACGTATTGCTGGCCTACTCTAGTCATCGCTACAAACGGCTGTTACAGCAGTATGTTACTTTCCTATGATATCATGATGGCTTGCTTATATTACTGTCAACATTTACTGAAAAAATATTCATGCTCATGACATGCTGTTCTTAAGATTGACTACATCAAGAGCCCTTTTTTATTTGACTCCAACTTTTTTTAGGGTTATTTGACTCCAACTTGATATGATGTTGTAGGCCGCCTGGTGTCCCTACCCTTCCTAATCCCAGAACCTTTCAAAGAAAAGCGGCATGGCAGTTGCAGGTGGTTCCTGGCTCGATCAGACGACGGCGAACGATTGATGATCGTTCGCACGTACCGGACGTGTTGTTTCGCGGAATACAATCACAGTCACTGCAAGGTCTTTGAGCAGGATCCCAGCTTCTCTGGGCCTTCAGGAATTTTTGACTGGAGGTTGGTAAGTAGCCTTGGTACACGCTCTCTGTTTGTCGGACTGAATTATCCGATTAACCAGGAGATAACCGACGGCAAGGATCATGATGGCAGCGCGGTTTCGTTCATCAGGCAAAACTGTGTGTACACAGCGTACCATGCGTCTCTGCATGCACCATACCCTGATATGTGCCGCCACGCTCTGCAGCCCAAAGTAGGAGAGAGGGTCGCAAGTATCAGACTTCGACCTGCTGGCTGGAGTTTCCCCCGTCAGGCACCCATCTGGTTCAAGCCGTCAGCCAATCTCCACAGCTTAATAAATAGTAACGTCTAACTGAGCCAGTTAGTTAGATGCGTACACTTGGTGTAGTAGGATCTTTATTTAGTTTGATGCATACACTTGTTCTTTTTTGGTAGCCCTTTTGTAATGATGGCTGATGTTTGGTTTGGAAGAGAGAGCTGCGTCTTCACTCTTCTGGCCTGCTTACTGCTTCTGTTGCACCCCCAGCCCTGGTTGCTGTTGCTGCTGTTTTCAATGTACAATCAGTAGTATATTTCGTCTGTTGGTTGAATAAATGTGTTGTTAGAACGACAAACACAATGTTTTGGAAGTCGTTGCATGGTTCGATCCTTTAGTGCCCCGTACCGTACGTAGCGCATACTATTTTTCGTACGGAACACATTTTCCACTTGTTGATAACATGCAGCCCACTGATGAAGGCCCAATAGAGAAGCCCATAATTAACTGGAAGGGAGGCTCTCACATGAATCCGGCCCAGGTACATGCTCATGGTCCCCTAAACATAAATAAGTAAATAAATAAATAAAGCTAAATGCTCATGCACCAGTTCTTTAAATTCACGATTTAACAGGAGGATATTATTTCCTATGATAGTGTCGTTACATTCAGTCGATATTATTCTTCGGCAAAGATAGCGACCAGTCTTCTTTCTCCCAGCATTTTCTTCCTGCAACCAGCGGACCCATGCAAATCGTAGTCAACGTCGTAAATAGATCCGGTCCATTTTTATTTTTCAATAAGAATGTCCAACCCAGCCCAGCACATTGGCGACAGCACTTTATCCTCCGCCTTGGTGCGCTCGCCGCGGCGCCGCCGTCCGGCCCTGTCAACATAGTTTTTTTTCGAAACGGTCCCTGTCAACATAGTGAATCGGGAGAGGACTGTAGTTGTGAGTATGACAGTACGGACCCACCAGGTCCACTCCCGAACACAAGCAAGCGCCTCTTTTACTACTCAGATGAACCCCTCGTTTTTTACTCTAATCCACCCTGCTGATATCTGGGACCCACATCATTTTCAACGTATAGTCAATTAACGACAGAATTGCACAACTTTTTTTAGTAGTAATTCGGAGGAGCAGGCTATAAACTGGGTTGTGCGGTCTCTGTGGCCCGTCTAACAACATGACCAGCCCAGCAGTTTTTTCTTTGGGAAAATAGGTAGCCCAGTATTTCTTTTTGAAGAATACCCAAGCTAGGCCTATTTGTTTTCTCCGACTTACTGGGCTGCAAATCTTTCAAGACGAGGAGGGATGCATTCCGGCCTGGCCAAAGAGTATGGTCAGTGTCTGTTAAAAGTAATATCAAAAGGGGTTGAAAATTCCAAAAAAATTATAGCAAATGGGATATTAGTTTCTTTTTTGTTTTTGTTCTTCACTGATATCTTATACGTATTTCATTGGATTTAACATGACATAGTACTAATTTATTTTTAAATTTGTTTTAGTATGGCTACTAATTTTTGGATTAAGAATATTTTGTTCCCCAGCAAAAATTTGCGAATTTTCAAAATTTCCCACATATTTAGTTAATTTTTTGACCCTGGTACTGACCAGAAAATGGGCAGCAATTCTAAAAATGGAAAACGGGCTGCAATAAATTCCATATGAATTAGAAAATGAGTAAAAATTATAAAAATAATAGCAAATGGGCTGTACACGCCACAGATTTCGAGGCTGACTTGTTTACGCAAGGCTTTGTCAGTCAACACACGATTCTAGCAGCAGTGACTATTGGATGTCCATCCAACGGCCGACGTGCTTCTTCAATCTCTGATCTTCCTGCTCCAGCCGCCTAAACTAGCGCCGGCGGGACTGCCTGCTCCCTCCTCTTGTGGCCCGCTGTGATGCCGCGCAGGCTTCCCCGGCCCACCCTACTCCCTCCGCTGGCCTGGCCGCACGCAATCAACTGCCTCCTTATTACGCGAAAAAATTATTCCTCCCACTGCCATCCGGGGCGCACCGGTTGGGAGGCTGACCTGTGGGCCTACTAAGTTGACGCGTACGCAGGGCTTGTCAACTTAGTCAACAAACGATTCTAGCAGTAGTAACCGTTGGATTTGAATCGAACGGTCCTACTGCTTCTTCAATCACTGCTCTTCTTGCACCAGCCGCCCAAACCAGCGCCGGCGAGACCGCCTACTCCTGCCTCCAGTGGCAGGCTGTGCTTCCGTTGAGGCCTCATCGCCCCTACTACTCCCACCGCTAGCCAGGCCCTGCGGCGACGACAGCCTCACACCGCAGCCGAACCAGTGAACCCTCGTACTCCTCTCCGTGTGGGCATCCACTGCCGCGTCTTCTCCGGCTCCGCGTCGTCCCCTTCCTAGGCCTCGCCGTCATCCACCGCCTTGGTGCTCTCGACGCGGCGTGGTCAATGTGGTCAACGACCGACTTCCATCGGAAGAGTACTGTACGTGGAGAGGCTGATAGCTGGGTCCACGGCCAAAGCCCAGTTTTTTGTGATTTGCCAAGTAAGTCACTTTGTCAGACCTGTTGGGCTGCAAATCTTTCAAGACGAGGAGAGCTTTCATTCGGCTGGCCGAGAAAATGGCCTATCAGTAATGAGAAATGGGTTGTACATTTTTAAAACACATCAAACCGGCAATTAGTTTCAAATTTCTTTTTTTCATTTCGAGATTTTAAATTACATTAATTTTTATGCGTGGTCAATTTGTTGGATTTTATATTGATATAAATTTATTTTTAAAATCAGTTTGAATGTGACTCGAAATTTCCGGATTAAAAACAGTTCGGACCGCACCGAAATATGCAAAATTTCGTATAATTTTTTAACCGTGGTCACAATATGGGTTGTAATGCTAACAAAAAGAATATGGGCTCCAAAAAAACCTTAAGAATTAGCAAATGAGATGTAAATTATTAGAAATAATGGCAGATGGGCTGTATGATGTTTTCCACAGATTTGAGGCTTTCCTAAAAAAAGGTTGACGCACAAGCAGTGACTGTTGGATGTCCATCCAACGGCCGTCGTGCTTCTTCAATCTCTGCTCTTCCTGCTCCAGCCGCCCAAACAAGCGCCAACGGGACTGCCTGCTCCCTCCTCCCCGCGGCCAGTTGTGCTGCCGCACAGGCCTCACCGCCCCACCGTACTCCCATCGTTGGCCTAGCCATCCCTCTACTCACCCACACCTGCTGTTATTCTCCGGCGACGGCAGACGAACCAGTAAACCCTCGTACAGTCGAACTCCCCTCCACGTGGGAAACAACTGCCGAGTCTTCCCTGCCTCCGTGTCGTTCCCTTCCTAGGCCTCGCCGTCGTCCACCGCCCTAGTGCTCTCGGCGCGGCCTGGTCAACGTGGTCAACAACCGACATGCATCTGAAGTGGACTGTACGTGGAGAGGCCGACGGCTGGGTCCACGGCCGCACACAAGGAAATGCCTCCTTATTACGCGTAAAATAATGATTCCTCCACCTGACATCAAGGACCCACCAAAAGGGCCTCTGTATTTCGCGAAAAAACGTTACCGCCACTGACAGCTCGGACCCACCAGCTATATCTTCGCACGTAAGGAAGTGCCTCCTTATTACGCACAAAAAAAGAATACTCCCCCTGTTAGCTGGGACCCGGTATAGTGGCAGGCTGACTTGTGGGCCTACTAAGTTGACGGGGACGGAGGGCTTTGTCAACTTAGTCAATATGCAAGATTCTAGCTCCAGTGACCGTATGATGTCCATCCAACGGCCGTAGTGCTTCTTCAACCTCTGGTCTTCTTGCTCCAGCCGCCCAAACCAGCGCCGGTCGTGCCTCGTGCTCCTGCCTCCCGTGGCCGGCTGCGATGCGACGGAGGCCTCACTGCCCCCTACTACTGCCACCGCTGGCTAGGCCATCCCTCTACTCACCCACAGCCCCTGTTACTCTGCGGCGACGGCAGCCTCACACCGCAGCGAACCAGTGAACCCTCATACTCCTCTACGCATGGGTATCCACTGCCGCGTCTTCCCCGGCTCCGCGTTGTCCCCTTCCTAGGCCTCGCCGTCGTCCACCGCCCTGGTGCTCCCGGTGCGGCGTGGTCAACATGGTCAAGGAACGGCTTCCATCGGACGTGGACTGTACGTGGAGAGGCTGACAGTTGGGTCCACGGCCATAGCAAGGAAGTGCCTCCTTATTACGCGCAAAATAATTATTCCTCCACCTGATAGCAGGGACCCACCGGACGGGCCACCGTATTTTGCGAAAAAAACATTTCCCCTGACTGCTGGGACCCACCAGCTACATCTTCGCACGCAAGGAAGTGCCTGACAGTCGGGACCCACCTGGTCGAAGCGTATGTAGCGTTGTCATTCTGGTTGCGAATGTGTACGTACATACTGGTCGATGTAGAGGCGTGCACGTGTCATAGTAGAGGTGCGCATGTAGCATGTACACGTACATATAGCGGCCAGGGTGCAAGAAAGTAAATACGGCCACGTACGTACATACAGGAGGGGTCTCCAACGCCTACTCGCGCGTATGTATGGCCAGGGCTCGTGTACCCAGCTGGGTCGGAACGGAGAAATAGCGTCGTCGTCGTGTTCATGGGGAGGCAACGGAATGCGTCGTGTTCATCGGGAGGAAAGGAACGCGTGGGAGCCAACATGCTTGGATGGAATAGCCGATGGAAACGAGGCCTGGCGTTCCGCAGAACAGAGGAAACGGCCTTGTGTTCAACCGGCCACATTCGAAACGGGATCCTGTTCATCGGGAGGGGTCTGGTGTACTGCAAAACGGAGGAAACGGACCTCCTATGGTTGAAACGGGGGTCCTGTTCATCGGGAGGGGTGTGGCGTACCGCAAAACGGGACTCCACGGGATACTGTTCATCTCCACCGTCGACCCCCTCCAGCCTCCACGGGCTACTGTTCATCCACCGTCGACCTCCTGCAGCCTCCACCTGCGACTGTTCATCCACGGGCTCCTGTTCATCCAGCCTCCACCGCGCGCTACTCCACCGGCTACTGTTCAACCAGCCCTCTCCACGGGCTCCTGTTCAACCACCCCTCCACGGGCTACTGTTCATCCAGCTATCTACCCTCTACTGTTCATCCTGCCCTCCACGGGGTGGTCCTGTTCATCCTGCCCTCCACGGGGTCCTGTTCATCCAGCCCCAACCGGCTCGAACGATCGGGGTCCTGTTCATCCACCCCCACCGGGAACTGTTAATCCAAACCCCCAGCACCGCTCACTGTTCATCCAGAGGCAACTCCACGGGGTTGTGTTCATCCACCCCCACTGGGAACTGTTCATCCAAACCCCCCAGCAACGCTCACTGTTCATCCAGAGGCAGCATCGATCGGCTTCAGTTAGCAGCAGTAGCGAAGGAATCGCTCGATCGGGTTCAGTTAACAGCCATCCATCGATCGCTCGGGTTCAGTAACGCGTAGCCTGTAGTGCAATCGCTCGGGTTCAGTTAGAGCCCAATGCCTCGCTCGGGTTCAGTTAGAGCCCAACGCCTCGCACCCACGCGTGTGCGTGTACGAGAGAAACGCGCATCGCTCGGCCCCGACCACCCACCGTAACCGGGAGCACCCCGATATTTTCCTCGCCCTCGCTTCTACCACGGTTTTTTCTGTCATGGACGGCCCAAAGAATGTCATGCAGCTACGTCTCCGGCCCGCCCAGGACGAAAAGCCCATTTTCTGTCATGATTTTTGTCATAGAAGTAGGACCCCACCACATCTATGATGATATCGGGTTTTGTCACAATTATCGTCATAGAAGTGTCATAAGTATGACAAAAGATTTTCGTTCGGCCAAAATGTCACGGATGTGTCTTTTTTTGTAGTGTTGGGGATGCCCCGGATGGCATCCCCTCTTTCCTCTTCGTTCATCGGTAAATTTACTTGAGGCTATATTTTTATTCACCACATGATATGAGTTTTGCTTGGAGCGTCTTGTATGATATGATTCTTTGCTTTTTAGTTTGCCACAATCATCCTTGCTGTACACACCTTTTGAGAGGGACACCGGACACACATGAATCATGAATTTATTAGAATACTCTATGTGCTTCACTTATATCTTTTGAGCTAGGCAGTTTGCTCTAGTGCTTCACTTATATCTTTTCAGAGCATGGCGGTGGTTTTATTTTATAGAAATTGTTGACTCTCATGCTTCACTTATATTATTTTGAGTCTTTAAATAGCATGGTAATTTGCTTAGCTTGTGAATTTAGTCCTAATATGATGGGCATCCAAGAGGGATAAAATAAAAACTTTAATATAAAGAGCATTGAATACTATGAGAAGTTTGATTCCTTGCGATTGTTTTGAGATATAAAGATGGTGATATTAGAGTCATGCTAGTGAGTAATTGTGGATTGGTAGAAATACTTGTCTTAAAGTTTGTGATTCCCGTAACATGTATGTATGGTGAACCGTTATGTGATGAAGTCGGAGCATGATTTATTTTTTTATTGTCTTCCTTATGAGTGGCGGTCGGGGACGAGCAATGGTATTTTCCTACGAATCTATCCCCCTAGGAGCATGCATGTAGTACTTTGTTTCAATGACTAATAAATTTTTGCAATAAGTATCTGAGTTCTTTATGACTAATGTTGAGTCCATGGATTATACGCACTCTCACCCTTCCACCATTGCTAGCCTCTAGTACCGCGCAACTCTCGCCGGTGCATTACACCCACCATATACATTCCTCAAAACAGCCACCATACCTGCCTATTATGGCATTTCCATAGCCATTCCGAGATATATTGCCATGCAACTTCCACCGTTCCGTTTTATTATAACACGCACCATCATTGTCATATTGCTTTGCATGATCATGTAGTTGACATCGTATTTGTGGCAAAGCCACCGTTCATAATCCTTTCATACATGTCACTCTTGAGTCATTGCACATCCCGGTACACAGCCGGAGGCATTCATATAGAGTCATATTTTGTTCTAGTATCAAGTTGTAATTCTTGAGTTGTAAGTAAATAAAAGTGTGATGATCATCATTATTAGAGAAGTGTCCCATGTGAGGAAAGGATGATGGAAGATATGATTCCCTCACAAGTTGGGATGAGTCTCCGTACTTTATAAAAAATAAAGAGGCAGGCAAACTCACAGCCGGGCGATGGTCTTTTCCTACCAATCTATCCCCTACCGGTTCCGCCATCCGGTGCAGCTCCATCAGCTGCTTCATCTGATTACTAAGGAGGGGAGGGTGTTCGGGCGCCTGGAACTGCGCCCGGAACAACTTGTGGTTGACGTCACCCTCTCGAGCCGCATATTGCCTTGCCACATCCGCCGCACTCCTCGAAAGCTCCACAAACGCGCCTGAGGAACGGCACACTCCTGTGAGCAACGCGAACCTGTGACCACCAAACACACTCTACACTAAGTACGGCTTACCATCTGCAATTTGCTTTACTTGGCGGAGCTCTTCTCAGGCGCCCTGTGATACGTCCATTTTGCATCATGTCTTCCTACTGTTATTTATGATGTTTTTATGCATAATAATGCTTTTTGGAGTAATTCTAATGCCTTTTCTATCATAATATGCAAGTTACACACAAAGAGGGAGAATTCCGGCAGCTGGAAATCTAGACCTGGAAAAGCTATGTCAGGCTACCTATTATGCACAACTCCAAACAAGCTGAAACTTTACGGAGATTTTTTATGGAATATATGAGGAATATTGGAGCCAATAAGTACTAGAGGGGGCCCACCAGGTGGGCACAACCCACTTGGGCACGCCAGGGAGCCCATGCACGCCCTGGTGGGTTGTGCTCCCCTCGGCCCACCTCCGGTGCCCATCTTCTGGTATATAAGTAATTTTGACCTAGAAAAAAATAAGGAGAGGACTTTCGGTACGGAGCGCCGCCGTCTTGAGGCGGAACTTGGGCAGGAGCACTTTTGCCCTCCGGTGGAGCGATTCCGCTGGGGGAACTTCCCTCCCGGAGGGGGAAATCATCGTCATCATCATCACCAACAATTCTCCCATCTTGGGGAGGGCAATCTCCATCAACATCTTCAACAGCACTATCTCATCTCAAACCCTAGTTCATATCTTGTGTTCAATATTTGTACCAGAACTATAGATTGGTGCTTGTGGGTGACTAGTAGTGTTGATTACATCTTGTAGTTAATTACTATATGGTTTATTTGGTGGAAGATTATATGTTCAGATCCAATATGCTATTTGATACCCCTCTGATCTTGAGCATGATTATCATTTGTGAGTAGTTACTTTTGTTCTTGAGGTCATGGGAGAAATCATGTTGCAAGTAATCATGTGAACTTGATATGTGTTCGATATTTTGATAGTATGTATGTTGTGATTCCCTTAGTGGTGTCATGTGAACGTCGACTGCATGACACTTCACCATATTTGGGCCTAAGGGAATGCATTGTGGAGTAGTTATTAGATGATGGGTTGCGAGAGTGACAGAAGCTTAAACCCTAGTATATGCGCTATTCCGTAAGGAACTGATTGGATCCAAAAGTTTAATGCTATGATTAGAATTTCTTCTTAATACTTTTCTCGTAGTTGAGGATGCTTGCGAGGGGGTTAATCATAAGTAGAAGCTTTGTTCAAGTAAGAACAACACCTAAGCACCGGTCCACCCACATATCAAATTATCAAAGTAGCGAACACGAATCGAAGCAACATGATGAAAGTGACTAGATGAAATTCCCGTGTACCCTCATGAATGCTTTGCTTACTATAAGAGACTGTTTTGTCCTATCCTTTGCCTCAAAAGTATTGGGCTATCTTGCTGCACTTTTTTCAGTATTATCATTACTTGCTCGTTACAAATTATCTTGCTATCAAACTACTCTGTTACTAACAATTTCAGCACTTGCATACATTACCTTGCTGAAAACCACTTGTCATTTCCTTCTGCTCCTCGTTAGATTCGACACTCTTACTTACCAAAAAGAGCTAAAATTGATCCCATATACTTGTTGGTCATCAAGGCTATTTTCTGGCGCCGTTGCCGGGGAGTGAAATGCCTTTGGTAAGTGGAATTTGGTGAGGAAACATTTATATAGTGTGCTGAAATTTACTGTCACTTGTTACTATGGAAAACAATCCTTTGAGGGGTTTGTTCGGGGTATCTTCACCTTGACCGGAACCACAATTAGCTACCCCTCAACCTACTGCACCTATTGAAAATATTGAATATTAAATTCCTTCGGGTATGATAGAACAACTGCTAGCTAATCCTTATGCAGCAGATGGAACCGAACATCCTGATATGCACTTGATATATATGTGGAACAAATTTGTGGATTGTTTAAGCTTCAGGTTTACCTGGAGATGAAGTTAATAAGAAGGTTTTCCCTTATCTTTGAAGGGAAAAGCATTGGCATGGTATAGGATATGCGATGATATTGGATCTTGGAATTGGAATCAATTGAAATTGCAGTTCCCCCCAAAAAATTATCCCATGCATCTAGTTCATCGTGATCGGAATTACATATATAATTCTTGGCCTCGTGAAGGAGAATGTATCACTCTAGCTTGGGGGAGGCTTAAGTCAATGTTATATTCATGCCCCAATCATGAGCTCTCAAGAGAAATTATTATCCATAATTTTTATGCTCGGCTTTCTCCTAATGATCGATCCATGCTTGATACTTCTTGTGCTGGTTCTTTTTTAAAGAAGACTATTGAATTCCGGTGGGATCTTTTGGAAAGAATTAAATGCAACTCTGAAGATTGGGAACTCGACGAAGGTAAAGAGTCAAGTATTAAGCTTAAGTATGATTGTGTTAAATCTTTTATGAATACCGATGCTTTTCAAAAATTTAGCACTAAATATGGACTTGACTCTTAGATAGTAGCCTCCTTTTGTGAATCATTTGCTACTCATGTTGATCTCCCTAAAGAGAAGTTGTTTAAATATCACCCACCTATTAAAGAAGAAATTAAAGAACTGGTGCTAGCTAAAGAGGAAACTATACTTTATAATGTTGATCCAGTTGTTCCTACTGCTTATATTAAGAAACCACCTTTCCCTGTTAGGATAAAGAAACATGCTAAAGTTTCGACTGTGGTCAACATAATTCATATTAAAATACCTAAACCTGATGAACAAATTAAGGTAGAGCCTAGTGTTGCTATGGTTAAGGATCTCTTGGAAGAAAATATAGATGGGCATGTTATTTACTTATGTAATGAAGCTACTAGAATTGCCAAACCCGATAGAACAGATAATCATAGACCCGTTGTTGGCATGCCCGTTGTCTCTGTTAAAATAGGATATCACTCTTATCATGGTTTATGTGACATAGGTGCTAGCGTGAGTGCTATTCCCTTTACTTTATATCAAGAATTTATGAATGACATAGCACCCGCTGAAATATAAGAAATAGATGCCACTATTACACATGCTAATAGAGACACCATCACACCACTTGGGATTGTTTGTGATGATGATTGTTTAGAAGCCTTCGAAACACTCAGGAAAGCCTTAATTTTTGCACCTATTGTTCAACCACCTGATTGGAACTTGCCTTTTGAAATTATGTGTGATGCTAGTGATTATCTTGTTGGTGTTGTTCTAGGACAAAGAGTTGATAGGAAACTGAATGTCATTATGCTAGTAAACGTCTAGACAGTGCTCAACGAAATTATGCAACTACTAAAAAGAATTCCTAGCAGTGGTGTTTGCTTGTGATAAATTTAGATCTTACATTGTTGATTCAAAAGTAATTGTTCACACCGATCATGCTGCTATAAAATATCTTATGGAAAAGAAAGATACTAAATCTAGACTTATTCGATGGGTTCTGTTGCTACAAAAATTTGATTTACATATCACTGATAGAAAAGGAGTTGAGAACCCCGTAGCTGATAACTTGTCTAGGCTTGAAAATGTGCTTGATGACCCACTACCTATTTATGATAGTTTTCCTGATGAGCAGTTAGCTGCAATAAACGTTTCTCATAACACTCCTTGGTATGCTGAATATGCTAATTACATTGTTGCTAAATATTTACCACCTAGATTTACATACCGACAAAAGAAAAAAATCTTCTATGTTTTAATACATTACTTTTGGGATGAACCACATCTTTATAAAGAAGGAGTAGATGGTATTATTAGATGTTGTGTACCAGAGCATGAACAGGGACAAATCCTATGGAAATGTCACTCCGAAGCTTACAGAGGGCATCATGCTGGAGGCAGAACTGCTCACAAGGTATTGCAATATGGGTTCTATTGGCCTACTCTCTTCAAGGATGCCCGTAAGTTCGTCTTATCTTGTGATGAATGTCAAAGAATAGGTAATATCGGTAAGCGTCAAGAAATGCCAATGAATTATTCACTTGTTGTTCAACCATTTGATGTTTGGGGATTTTATTACATGGGACCTTTTCCTTCCTCTAATGGGTATACACATATTTTGGTTGCTGTTGATTATGTTACTAAATATGTAGAAGCTATTCCAACCAGTAGTGCTGATCACAACACCTCTACTAAAATGCTTAACAAAGTTATTTTCCCAAGGTTTTGAGTCCCTAGATATTTAATGTCTGATGGTGGTTCACACTTTACTCATGGTGCTTTCCGTAAAATGCTTGCCAAGTATGATGTTAACCATAGAATTGCATCACCTTATCATCCTCAGTCTAGTGGTCAAGTTGAACTTAGCAATAGAGAAATAAAATTAATTTTTCAAAAGACTGTCAATAGGTCCCGGAAGAATTGGTCTAAGAAATTAGATGATGCACTTTGGGCTTATAGAACAGCGTATAAAAATCCTATGGGTGCGTCTCCCTATAAAATGGTTTATGGAAAAGCATGTCATTTGCCTCTTGAGTTAGAACATAAAGCATATTGGGCAATCAAATAACTCAACCATGATTTCAAACTTGCCGGTGAAAAGAGGTTATTTGATATTAGCTCATTAGATGAATGGAGAACCCAATCTTATGAAAATGCCAAGTTATTTAAAGAAAAAGCTAAAAGATAACATGATAAAAGAATTCAAAAGCGTGAGTTTAAAGTTGGAGAATATGTCCTTTTGTACAACTCTCATTTTAGATTCATTACAGGAAAACTCCTCTCCGAATGGGAAGGACCCTATGTTATCGGGGAGGTTTGTCGGTCTGGAGCCATCAAAATAAATAATGCCGAAGGTACTAACCCGAAGGTTGTTGATGGGCAACGAATAAAACATTATATCTCAGGTACACCCATTAATGTTGAAAGTAATATTATCCAAACTATGACACCGGAAGAACACATAAAGGAGTCCTTCCAGAACACTCCAGAATCGTGAAAAAAAGGAGGTACGTGATACGGTAAGTAAACGGACTCCGAAAAATCCGCAAACATATTTTTTGTCAGTTTTGGAATATAACAAAAAATAGGAAAATAAGAAACAACCACGAAGATCACCCTGGTGGGCACAAGACACCAGGGTGCGCCTGGTAGGCGCGCCCAGGTGGGTTGTGCCCACCTCGGGGACCTTCTGGACTCCGTTTTTCTATCGTTTGCTTGTCTCCCAAGATAAAAAATCTTTATATACCCCCCGAACCTATTGACCACCGTATCATGGAGAAATCTTCGGTTTTCTTTTCCTTGCTATTTTCTGTCAGATCCCATCTGCCATGGCCGCTTCAAGCTCCTTTGAGGACAAGATCTCTACTTCATCACCACCACCTTCTTCATCATCACCCAAAGAAAATTGAGTATCGGGTATGGGCACTCCCCTTGGCTTCCGCGAAGCTTGGGGGAGGTGCCCCGGTATTGTATCACCCTTACTATATTTTGCCTTTACTTATTTTAGTTCGATCTTTTGCTTTAGATGAATAAAAGTTTAGTTTGATCCTTTCTTGTCGAGAGTTTGCTTAGTGTTCTATCCTTGTAATTGTGTGCAAGATATATAGTAAAGTTTAGTTTGAGTTTCTGCTTTCTTTACTTTCATGTTGCAATAAAAAAGGAAATAAATTAAAAAGATCATATGCTAATCTTATGGTAGGTGATGACACCACATAAGGAAAAGTATAAGTAGAAAATTGTATTAGAGATTGACAAACATAGCATTGGTCAATGATGCAACTCATGAAAGAATTAATAACGGAAGAGAAGATTCACATATAAATACACTATCCTGGAAATCTTTTGTGATTGTGAGCCCCCATCAAAATATTATATGCCAAAATTGTTGATATTGGACAAGGAAGACAACATAATGATTTATGTTTGTTCATATTCACATAGAAGTTATACTGTCATAGATCCTTCAACATGTGGTGCTTGCCCCTATCTTTGCTAGCCAAAAATTCCGCACTAAGTAGAGATACTACTTGTGCATCCAAAAACCCTTAAACCCGAATCTTATTTTCAAGAGTCCACCATACCTACCTAGGGATTGAGCAAGATCCCTCAAGCAAGTTGTCATCGGTGCAATAAGGCAATAAAAATTGCTTCTAAAAGTGTGAGATTATTTAGTGTAAGATAAAATTGAGCATTGTACGAACTTCTGATGGTGAAGAATAAAAGCAACAGACTGCATAATAAAGGTTGCCATCACAAGGGGCAATCCAATGTGACGTTCTTTTGCACTAAGGGGTTGAGCATACAAACAAACAAGCACATGGCAACCTCTGCTTCCCTCTGCGAAGGGCCTATCTTTTACTTTTATGTATATACTTTTATGCAAGAGTCAAAGTTTTTCTCTCTATTCCTTTTTATTTTTCTGCTTTGGCAAGCATCATGTGGTGAGGAAAGATCTAGGCACATATGTCCAGCTGAATATTGGTAGCATGAGTTATTATTGTTGACATCACCCTTGAGGTGAATACGTTGGGAGGCGAAACTATAAGCCCCTATCTTTCTATGTGTCCTGTTGAAATGCTTTGCTCATGTGTATGCGGTGAGTGTTAGCAATCATAGAAGACTATATGATGGTTGAGTATGTGGACTTGCTTAAAGGCTCCGATACGTGACCCTTCCTGAAAAGATGATGAATTGTAGTTGCAAGGTTGACCGAGAACATAGTTTGTTGGTTTCTAATAGAGTTTATGCTTTATACTTCGATAGTGTGATGAATTGTTACTTATTCATGAGAAGTCTATGATAAAAGTTCTATGATAAAAGTTTTATGTTTAAATTTGTTGCTGTTATAATAATCAACATGATGCTTCTATGTCTGTATTTTGTTTTTATTGACACCTCTCTCTCTAAGCATGTGGACATGTTTTTCGATTTCGGTTTTCACTTGAGGACAAGCGAGGTCTAAGCTTGGGGGAGTTGATACGTCCATTTTGCATCATGTTTTCCTACTATTATTTATGATGTTTTTATGCATAATAATGTTTTTTGGAGTAATTCTTATGCATTTTCTCTCATAATGTGCAAGGTACACACAAAGAGGGAGAATTTCGGCAGCTGGAAATCTGGACCTGGAAAAGCTACGCCGGGCTACCTATTCTTCACAACTCCAAACAAGCTGAAACTTTACAGAGATTTTTTATGGAATATATGAGGAATATTGGAGCCAATAAGTACCAGAGGGGTCCCACCAGGTGGGCACAACCCACCTGGGCATGCCAGGGAGCCCAGGCGCTCCCTGGTGGGTTCTGCTCCCCTCGGCCCACCTCCGGTGCCCATCTTTTGGTATATAAGTGATGCGGCTTGAAGCTACGTTGGTATTTCCCCAAAGAGGAATGGATGATGCAGCACAGTGGCGTTAGGTATTTCCCTCAGTTATGAGCCCAAGGTTATCGAACCAGTAGGAGAACCAAGCAACACAACGTAAACAGCCCCTGCACACAAATAACAAATACTCGCAACCTGACGTGTAAAAGGGGTTGTCAATCCCTTTCGGGTAGCGGCACCCCAAGATTGGCAAACGGACGTGAATAAAATTGTAGTAGATTGATAGATCGAATGCCAAATAAAATAAATAAGAATAAAATGCAGCAAGGTATTTTTGGTTTAATAGATCTGAAAATAAAAGCAAAGGTAAAGTAGATCGAAAAGGCAAATAATATGGGAAAGAGACCCGGGGCCGTAGGTTTTACTAGTGGCTTCTCTCGAGAAAAATAGCAAATGGTGGGTAAATAAATTACTGTTGGGCAATTGAAAGAACTTCAAATAATCATGACGATATCCAGGAAATGATCATTATATAGGCATCACGTCCAAGATTAGTAGACCGACTCCTGCCTGCATCTACTACTATTGCTCCACACATCGACCGCTATCTAGCATGCATCTAGTGTATTAAGTTCATGGGGAAACGGAGTAATGCAATAAGAATGATGACATGATGTAGACAAGATCTATTTATCTAGAGATAGACCCAATCGTTTTATCCTTAGTAGCAACGATACATACGTGTCGGTTACCCTTCTGTCACTGAGATCAAGCACCGTAAGATCCAACCCACTACAAAGCACCTGCAAGGTAAATAGATCGAGTTGGCCAAACAAAACCCGAACATCGAAGAATAAATAAGAGGCTATACGCAATCATGCATATAAGAGATCAAAGAAACTCAAATAACTTTCATGGACATAAAAAGATAGATCTAATCATAAACTCAAAGTTCATCGATCCCAACAAACACACCGCAAAAAGAGTTACATCATATGGATCTCCAAGAGACCATTGTATTGAGAATCAAACGAGAGAGAGGAAGCCATCTAGCTACTAACTACGGACCCGAAGGTCTACAAAGAACTACTCACGCATCATCGAAGAGGCACCAATGGAAGTGGTGAACCCCTCCGTGATGGTGTCTAGATTGGATCTGGTGGTTCTGGACTCTGCGGCGGCTGGAATTGATTTTCATCAACTCCCCTAGGGTTTCTGGAATATTGGGGTATTTATTGAGCAAAGAGGCAGTCTGGGGGCACCCAAGGTGGGCACAACCCACCAGGGCGCGCCTGGTCCTCCTGGCGCGCCCTGGTGGGTTGTGCTCCCCTCGGAGCACCCCCAGGCGCTGCCTTGGGCCATTAGGTATCTTCTAGTCCATAAAAAATCTCCGTAAAGTTTCATTGCATTTGGACTCCATTTGGTATTGATTTCATGCGATGTAAAAAACATGCAGAAAACAACAACTGGCACTTGGCACAATGTCAATGGGTTAGTACCAAAAAATAATATAAAATGACTATAAAATGATTATAATACATCCAAGATTGATAATATAACAGCATGGAACAATCAAAAATTATATATACGTTGGAGACGTATCAGCATCCCCAAGCTTGACTCCTGCTCGTCCTCGAGTAGGTAAGTGATAAAAACAGAATTTTTGATGTGGAATGCTGCCTAACATGTCATCTCATATTTCTTTTCTTTATTGCATGGACATTTGGACTTTTATATTGTTCAAAGCAATAGTCTAGTTTTGATTTGACAACTTAAATACTCAAGCATATCGACAAGCAACCATGTCTTTCAAAATATCAACGCTAAAATAAGCTATCCCTAGCCCATCATGCTTAATCATTGATCCATTCATGAAACACACTCGCATATTAACTACACCCAATGCTCAAGTACGATCATAGTGCCTCCTAGTTGGTGCTTTATAAGAGAAGATGGAGACTCAAATTCAAAAATAAAAATTGCATAAAGTAAAAGAAAGGCCCTTCGCGAGGGAAGTACGGATTTGTAGAGGTGCCAGAGCTCAAAGCGAAAAACTTAGAGATAAAAAATATTTTGGGAGGTGTGTCCTTCCCACCAACAAAAATGACTTAGAGTTCCCAACACTTTCCATGCTAGATATATCATAGGCAGTTCCCAAACAGAAAACAAAGTTTGTTCTTTTTTCCACCATACTTTCACTTTCCATGGCTAGCCGAATCCACGGTTGCCTTCTATGCCAACACTTTCCAAGGAATTTATTATTTGACAAAATAAAGTAAATTCATTTTTCATTTCAGGACGGGGCACCCCTAATACCTTTGCCTTACTCTCGTGCAATTACAAGTGAATAAACACTCATCGTGAGAATAACACATCTAGAATGGAAAATATTAGCTACCCCTCACCGCTCCGCGAGCGGTACGAACACACAAAAGAGAAGTTTATTTTGAAAATTAGAGATGGCACATACAAATTTTCTTAGAACGGCAAAAGAATACCGCATATAGGTAGATATAGTGGACTCATGTGGCAAAACCAGTTTAGAGGTTTTTGGATGCTCAAGTAGTGATCATACTTAGTGCAAAATGAAGGCTAGCAAAAGGTTGAGAAGCGACCAACCAAGAAACGAACAATCTCATAAGTGAGCATTAAGCATAATTAACACCAAATAATGCACCACAAGTAGGATATAATTTCATTGCATAATTATGGATTTTCGTGCTTGCATAGGGAATCACAAACCTTAACACCAATATTCTTACTAAAGCATAATTTAGAAACATTACAACCGAGCACTAATCGAGCCCTCTCAGACCATTAGCGTTTTCAACCCTTGGATCTGCTGTTATATATGCTCTTGGTTGTTGGATGCACCTTCATGGCTGTTGGGAGAGCTACATGGAGTGGCCGATGCTCCGGGAACAAAATCAGCGATCCGTTGTTATTTCGGCCAGCTGGGCCAGTTCCAATCTCCGTAGCTTCTCACAAGAATAAAAAAACAATCATCCATGGACACCTCCTGGGAGGGCAAAGCAGTGGGTGCGACCGTGCGTGCGCATGCCAGGGTGCAACGAGGATAGCAGTGAACCATCACTGTCGATTGAATTCCCGTACCCGGTGATTGAGGAAGAAAATCAATGTTGCCAAACTTTAATGGTGGGTGATTGCAGGTCATTTACACGCATTAACTACATTGCAGGTCATTTGCTCTTTGCGTGTCCATATAGTTTCCCTCCGCCCCCTTCTTCCCTTCCTTACCCTTTATTCACTTCGGCATGCCGCTACTTCATCTTCTCCTCTCCTTCCTCTCCCAGTTCTTTTTGCCTCAAATCTGAGATTCATCTTTATTGATCATGTTGTTTCTACTGTCTGGATGCAGATGCTCTGAGTTGTGATGGATTCGATCTCATCTTCTCTATGGAGAAGCAGCGACTATGGTGGGCGTAAGGCCGCAGTAGCTGCGGTGGTGGCGACTTGCCCGGTGGAGTTGACGAGAGGCGACAACGAGGGTGGGGCTTAGGCGATGACGGCGGCGGATGCTCCGGCGCGAGGAGCTTCTCCACTACACTTGTCGCCATCTCGGCGCAGGTCCGATCAATTTTGACCTCCATCTTGTGCAGATCCATCCATATCAAACTGCCATCATCCTGTTGTTCCTGATTGCCTGTGAGTCTTTGACTGCTCCATTTTATTATTGTTGGCACAAGGTGTCTTGTACAGGATTGCTGCCAAATGTTCACAATCTAGAGCAGACACATGAAGAATTAGAATTATCTACCTGCTCTTTTATTCTATAATTATATATCTATATCAATAAATCTCATTATTGTTCTATCGGGAAAAAACTATAACTGTTAGTGCATCCAAATGATTGATATGTTTCTCTGGTTGTTTCAAAACAAAAGGGATTAACAGTGGATATAGAGGACTGTTTCACATCAGAAAATTCATGGCCTGTAAATTCCAACTTACACCTTCCTCTAGCACTTCTTTCAAAAAATTTTTTTTTACTGGGAGCACTTCTTTCAAATTGGATCTTCAGGTTAATACTAATTGAGGTAATTTAGGTCTGCTAGCAAAAGGTGGACTGTTTGAGGTGCACAGGAGCTACCCTTTTGCTATTCTATTGCATTTATTTTTGTTCCATGGTGTTACTAGATTCCAATCATGCAATCATTTAGGTTACAAAAGGAGAATCTTGAGTGTGCCAGTGAACATGAAGAGGAATTCACGCGTTGCAATAAGGTGTTACCACAGGTATGAGGATGGACCAAATTAGCTCAAAAAATACTAATATATATATACAACGCATGAAGATCTTAAAACAATCCTAACATTAGAGTTCAAAATATATGGCACAACAACGCGCGCCATAAATGATCAAGTTACTCATCAAGATGACTCACATATCACATCATCATATCTAAAAACTATTACTAAGAATCAAGTTTATTTTGTCCAATGATCTTCATGAATTTTTTTTATTATATCCTTCTTGGATATCTATCACTTTGGAACTAATTTTCATATGTTGCTTTTGATAAGCTCAAACAAATATAAGTGAAGATCATGAGCATAATATTTCTTTCTCTCAAATTAATTTAAGTGAAGCAAGAGAGAATTTCTTGAAAATTTTAATAACTCTCAACTAAATCTAAGTGTAGAAAGAGAGTATTTCTCCAAAAATACTAAAGCACACCATGCTCAAAAATATATATGTGAAGCACTAGAGCAAGTCTATAGCTCATAAAAATTTAAGTGAAGCATAGAGAGCAATTCTAACAAGTCATGACATAATTTTGGCTCTCTCAAATAGGTGTCCAGCAAGGAATCAAGACTTAAAACACAAAATAAAACAAGCAAAGACTCATATCATACAAGACGCTCCAAGCAAAACACATAGTATGTGATGAAACAAAATTTAGCTTCGAGTAAAATATCGATTGTCGTTAGAAGAAAGAGGGGATGCCACTCGGGGCATCCCCAAGCTTAGTTGCTTGCTCTCTTATGGATAATAGCTTGGGATGTCGGGGCATCCCCAAGCTTAGGCTCTTCTTACTCCTTATTCCTTCATCCATCGTAAGATAACCCAAAACTTGAAAACTTCAATCACACAAAACTCAACAAAACCTTCGTGAGATCCGTTAGTACAAGAAAGCAAATCACTACTATAAGTACTGTAGCAAACCAATTCATATTTTGTTCTTGCATTATATCTACTGTATTCCAACTTTTGTATGGCAAAATCTCATCAAGGAAAACCATAGAGCCATCAAAACAAGCACACAATGCAAAGAAAACATAATCTGTCAAAAACAGAATAGTCTGTAGCAATCTGGATATTTCGAATACTTCTGAAACTCCAAAAATTCTGAAAAATTAGGATGACCTGAGCAATTTGTATATTAATATTCTGCAAAAAGAATTGATATTTTAGCACGCTCTGGTTAAAATTGAGAATTATTTTCGTGAGTGCAAAAGCTTCTGTTTTTCGGCAAGATCAAACAACTATCACCCAAGAAGATCCTAAAGGCTTTACTTGTCACAAACACTAATTAAAACACAAAATGAAGGAAATATTCCCTAGAGCCAATAATAAAGTTGTTATTTTACATTTCCTTATATCATGATAAATGTTTATTATTCATGCTAGAATTGTATTAACCGGAAACTTGATACATGTGTGAATACATAGACAAAACAAAGTGTCCCTAGAATGCCTCTACTTGACTAGCTCGTTAATCAAAGATGGTTAAGTTTCCTAACCATAGACATGTGTTGTCATTTGATGAACGGGATCTGTCGGGGATATACCCCGCGGTATGACCCGGCCAGCCTTGGCGACCCACCAGAGACCTGGCTAGATCTTGGCGACTCACCGGTGATCTGCCCGAACATGGCGATTCACAGGTAACCCGCCTGGACATTGTGACTCACTGGAGACCCGGCGAGCGGATCAGACGGACGACAAGGCCCAAGGCCTAGCAGGCTGGCTTATACTCTGGTGGGTCGGCTTAAGGAGAAAGGGATGACGAATATTTCCTTTACGAGGAAGCAAGACCCGGACTTGTATTCAAATTGTAAGAAAAGATAGACTAGTCCTAGTCCTACTAGGACTCCGCATGTAACCCGCCCCTCTAACTTATATAAGGAGGGGCAGGGCACCCCAAAGAGGGACAAGTAACAAGAAGCAATCTCTAGGGCTAGACACCGAGAGCCGGTTCCCGGCGACTCTCCCGTGATCATAATGAGACCTAGCCTCAAACAGCATGTAGGGTTATTATCGGATGATGTTTCCCGGGGCCCGAAGCTGTCTAAATCCTTGTCTAGTGTTGCGTCTCTCGATTCCACCCAATCCCTCTCAAGCTACCGCATAGATGCGTTGGCCTCGCGACTAAGTCCTCACACTAGGACATCTGCCGTGACAATTCCACGACAGTTGGCGCCCACCGTGGGGCTGACGCACAGTGGTGTTGAGTTCTTGAAGGGATCCTTTTTAGGGTTTTGCGAGGTTCGCAATTCTCCGAATGAAGAAGAACCGGTTCGAAAAGATTGGCATCAGCCTCAAGATTTATGATATGTGAAAGAGAAAATAGGGTTGCGAGCCACCTGCCGCCGTCCTGAGGATCATCTGACGAGTTTTTGAGCCGCCAAAACTAACAGGGGGCAAATTTCTTCGGCGACTTGCTAAGAGAGCGGCCCGATGAATCTGTCGACTCGCTTATGAAAGATCAGGGACTCGCCAAGAACTGTATTATTTAAAAAACCAAGAGATTCCATGGTGGATTGTTGGCTGCGCGTACTAACAAAAGCATCAAGAGGAAACATCTGACGAGCGATTCAGAGACCGAGGCGTCAAAAAATTATAGTCAGAAAAGATTCATTAGGCAGCTCGATGTCTAAACATCAGAGTGGCTGCGTCTGTGCGCCGTCGTTGTCGTAAGGTCAATCCGATTGAGATTGACTCTGTTGCAAAGCTGCTGTTTTCGGTTGCCACAGTCGCACGTCATCGAGACCCACAGGGGTTCTTTTTGAACGCGTGCAAATTTACTCGAGTCGCAGCCGATCTGTCCGACCAATACAAGAATCAAGTTGCCGAGACCGACGGGATTTTGATTGCGAGCAGCAGTGTTCGAGATTGACAAGAAGTAGGATGTGAAATAATCCTTGAGATCTTTTTGCCATGGGCCCTGGCATACTTCCGCAGCGTCAGGCACATGCCATACGGCAGGGAAGCTTCAAGTCCCGAGGAGCTCAGGCGCTGCTGGAGTTTTTTCTGCTTGTTTTTTAATCAAGACCGCAGCTTTTACGAGGTCATATTGCTGCCACTCAAAAACAGACTACATGGAGTACAAAACACTGGTGTTGCAAGTGCATTGCTACTAGTATTACTACTTGCACGTGGAGATCAAGGGTCACTGCCGTTTCTTCATTAGATCAAGAAAAGAAGAAGATTAGATTGGAAAAAAGGACAACAACCCGGAACCGGATTGGATTTCTGCTTTCAAGCCGCCGTGGCCGAATCAGCTGTCGCGCCCGTACTGCCGGTGTCTGCCACAACTGAGCCGTCAAACCGCCCTCGTTGTGAGCGGTCTCACCTTTGCTGTAAGCCGGCCTAGGCCCTACTGACGCCGCTGCTGTACATCGAACCGATGCACACTGGGGGTCACCTCTGCCTCCGTCGACCCCACGCTAAGCGGTCTGCCAATATCATCGACCTGTGGGTCCCGCCGCGGTCCACGGGCAGTGCGCTGCTGCAAAGCGGATCAGGTGATACCCATCCAAGTTTATTTTATTAAGGGATAATTAGATTTATGCCCCTAGTTGTGTCCCACTCGTCTGTTTTACCCCTAATTCCCAAAAGTCACCGGTTCTGTCCATGTCACTTTGATCCTCTTATGCTTTTGCCCTTTGACCGTTTGACCGTCAGTTTGAAAACTTCATAACTAATTCATACTAAATCAGAAAAATGCAAATAAGATACCAAAATGTTCAAAAAAACATCACCTATATGTCAGTGTCATTTGCATTCATGAAAAAAGTGTTGGAAAGTGCACATCCAAGTTTTAGCTCTTTTGATACCACCATGAATAGTAAACTCCAAAAAATTCAGAAAAATTCAAGAAAATATATGGTGGCAAAGAACGACAAATGTTCTAAGTGCTTGCCAAGTTTCATTAGGGAACGACATTCGTGGAAGTCGTGGCAAAAAAATAATCTATTTTGGAGTGCTGATTGTTTTTTTTTTTTGCCATGGCACCCACGAATGTTTTTCCCTGATGAAACTTGGCAGGCACTTAAAACATTTGTCATTCTTTGCCTCCAATTTTTGGTTCAATTTTTTTGAACTTTTTTAGATGTTATTATTCATGGTGGTAGCATAAGAGCTAAAGCTCGGATGGGAACTTTCCAACACTTTTTTCATGAATGGAAATGACACTGACATATAGGTGATGTTTTTCTGAACATTTTGGTATCTTATTTGCATTTTTCTGATTTAGTATGAATTAGTTATGAAGTTTTCAAACTGACGGTCAAACGGTCAAAGGGCAAAAGCATAGGAGGAGCAAAGTGACTTGGACAGAACCTGTGACTTTTGGGAATTAGGGGTAAAACAAACGAGTGGGACACAACTAGGGGCATAAATCTAATTATCCCTTTTATTAAATATATTGGTTTTCATCAAAGAACAAATACTTTGTAAATATATTTTTATGCGCAGCAAAGGTGGTGCCATGTTGTGCCTATGAAGTGTGCGTCAGCACCATCACGCACCGGCGTCTGCGCCTGCTTACTGATGGAACAAGTGTGCGCAAGTCGCCTCCCGTGCAGCTTAATCTACATCAACCCGTCGGAGCCGTTTTGAGCTGCCCTTGCCGTTTTGAGCCGCGGGGGTTATATTAAGTCGCCGGTCTGCCTGAGCCGCCGGAACTATATTAAATCGTCGGTCTGCCTGAGCCACCTCTGTCGCGATAAACGGATCATCCGTCGTCCGAACAAATTAGGTGATATCCATCTAAATTTATCTATTAAACACTTATTGCTTTTCGTCAAAGAACAATTACTCTGCTCTGTAACATTTTTATACAGGACAAATTTTTTATGCCATTATACCTCGGATACGGAGTGCATGCACTAGCATTCGTCCATGCCACGCTGCTCGACAGACATGCGTGCAAGCCGCCGCCCCCCGTAGTCCGGTCTACCTCAACACACGGCCGACTCGCCCGTCCGTGCCGGCTTACAACACCGCTTCACCGTGGTGATCATTAAACTCCGTGGTGGATATTTTCTGGCTTAACATATCAGGTGAAATCCATCCATTATATTTTCATATTATGTATTGCTTTCTTTAAAAAGAACAAGTACCCTGGCTTGCAAGTTTTCCAATGCAGGACAAATTGTCTACTGCAAAAAGGGATTATTATATCGCTGAGCTATTAGATAACCCATGCCGGTTTATATCATGGTCCAGTCCGCATCAACTCGTCAGGACCATGCGAATTACCCAATAAAGCGTGCACAGGTCGTCCGTCTCGCGCGACCTGGTCTACATCAACATACCGGGCCGCACCAGTCTGCATGAGCTGTTTATTGAGTATGAGCAAGTCACAGCTTGGGTAGCCCGGTTTTCTTTCAAATTAGAGGCAATTTATCATCAACTGCCGTCTGCGGTGGATGGATCAATGGGAAGGCGCACACGTCGCCGCCACTACAGTTTGGTTAACTTCAAAACAGCCAGTTGGAAGGGACCATTGGCCGAGTTGCTGACACGGCTCATACAGGATCATTTATAACCCGGCGTAGTCACCTCAACTTTCTGTGGATTTACATCGCGCTATCAACACCAATGATATACACCTTATGCTATGGTCAATATGGAGAATCTCAAAGCCAACTCCTCGAGTCGCCTTGAGACTCGGGGGCTACAATGATGTGACTCGGCAGCATTGGTCGGTTTCACTGCATTCAAGAACTCCGGGTCATTGGAGGGAAAAATAATTCGGTCCCGGAGGCTACCACCCTATTGGTGAAAAGTTTAAAGGCCGTCAGAAAATTTCCGGCTTAAAAAGAAGAATTCCGGTTTAGATCTGGCTCAAGAGACTTGACATCTCCCACAAAGCACGGAAGCTCTTAATATCCGGTTTAAAATCCGGTTCAAGGGAAATTTATCTGCCACAAAGTTTTGAAGCTCTCAAATCTGGTTCAAAATCCGGTTCAAGGTAAATTTGTTTATCACAAAGCTTTGAAACTCTCAATATCCGGTTTTTCTGGTTCAAAAAGAATTTATCTCTCGCAAAAATTCGAGTTCTCAGGAAAAATTAAAGGGACCAAAAAGAGTCTGTTACAAAGCACAACCCAAACATAGGTACCCTGCTTTAATGACCATTGGGAGCTGATCATATTCGAATTTATCTTAACCCTTTTGGTGTGACCCTGATCATATTCGAATCAGAGTCGTTAAATATTCTCATGATCACTAGGGGGCTTCCTGTTCAAACATAGGTCGTATTCGAACCAAAGAGAACATAGCTGTCGGTACCCTTTTCATTGGCACACTGCCGAGCTCACTAGGGGGCTTCTTGATCGTATTTGAATCATAGCTCGACCCCTTTTGGGAACCGACGTGGATCGTATTCGAATCAGTGTCGTTAAACAACTCTCAAGGTCATTTGGGGGCTTCCTGTTCAAACATAGGTCATATTCGAACCAAAGAGAACATAGCTGTCGGTACCCTCTTGATCGGCAACGCCAAAGCCATTGGGGGCTATATGATCATATCCGAATCTTAGCTTAACCCCTTTGGAACGGTTTTCTGATCGTATTCGAATCAGAAGCCTCAAATTTTCTGAAGTCTCTTTTTGCAAACAATTTTTGGATTTTATTTGAAGCTCTTTTGATCATATCTAAAGTGTATATGAGTGGTTGCTATTTAACCCGGTTTTGACTTTGGATGATAAGTCGCCATCATATGACAATCATAAACATTTGGAAGTCTTGATTTCTAAAGATTGGGTTATCACCCTTACTGCACAGGTCACATAAACCGGTAGTGAAAATTCAATATCACAGGTATAATATTATTATTATAGTTATGTTTCAAAGTTATGATTCATAACAGGCTTATCTGTGACTCCTTGTTACACATCAATGGTTATATGTGAGATATTATGACCTACCCTGCGGTAAACCGCCAAGGGATCTTGTGATCTAATTATGTGCAGGATAAGACTACATTTGGGTGGTTACCCGCCCTGGTTTTTGACGTTAAGTCGCCAGGGCATATGTTGTTTAAACTCTGCAGGATTTACAGAGCTATGACTTACATAAATGATTAAATTCAAGCCCATCATCGTAGATTGAAATTGGTGTCTCAAAAGGGTTATCAATTCTTGATTTTCTCAAAGGCTATAAGCCGCCGGGTTGTACAAATTTCGGCTTACAGTGGAGGCGTATTAAATCGCCATCAGCCAAGAGCCGCCGGGTATTTAAACTCCGGATTTACTTATCAATAGATGAGGTATTCAAAGTTGCTTTGGCGCCATGGATATGATTTATTCTACAATGGAAGGAATAGTCCTGAGTCGCTGCAGGCTTACGACCCGGCACTTGGGGGCTACATTATCCAAATTGATATTACATTGAATATGCAAGTCCCATGTCACTGCCAGCATGTACCATGACACTTGGGGGCTAATTCAAAGTCATTTTTGCTCAACTTATTGAAGACCCGACTCATCACATTCTAAATGAGCCGGCCCTTGGGGGCTACCAATTGCTCCTGTCGAAAATTCAAGGTACACAAGCCTTAATCTATTACATTGAAAGATCCACTACTCAGTTGGTAGAGTACAAAGCTCTTAACCTTGTGGACGTGGGTTCAAGCCCCATGGTGGAGATTACATCATATGCTGTTATTATCAATGAGTCATATACAAAGTCCCTGCTCATTATTATATAATGACCCGGCCCTTGGGGGCTACACTGGTTGATGTTTTTATGAGCATAAGGCAATTACAAGTCCCAGGTTGCTGCAAGCATGACAACCCAGCACTTGGGGGCTACATATGTGGAATATTCAGTTTATGACTAATGATTGAGATGAATAACCCGGTTTTCTTCAAGGTTGCAACACTTATATTGAAGCAAGTCTTAAGTTATCACTATGTTCTCCTCTTAAGACTTGGGGGCTACATGTGATATGCATATAAGGGAGAAAAAATCTTCAAATTCTCAGTTTGGAGCAGACCAGATTGACCCGGTGTTTGCAACAAGCATGACCCGGTGTCACCAATAATAATGACCCGGCGTCGGCAACAGTTATGACCCGGTGTTATCAATATTTACAAGACGGTAATTTTGGCAATTATAACTAGCCAGCCTCTACATCTTTAAACTGGCGGATCACCAGATGAATCTTGAGTCTAAGATGTTTATTAAGCCGGAGTTTTGGAAACCGACTCAAATGGATTATTTTGTATAATATTTCTTTATAAGAGACAATGTCAGCAAATGGATTATGAAGCTGGCCTATTGACCCGGATATTCCAGGAGAAAATGTCAAGGACATAAGGATGATCAGGTGCCGGCTTACAAGAATATTTAACCCGGAGCACAACCTGTCAAATTTGTTCTTCAGTTATTTTGTAGGATCAGTTTAACATGGATAAATCCAAATTAAACTGGGGGCTAATGTCAGGGATATACCCCACGGTATGACCCGGCCAGCCTTGGCGACTCACCAGAGACCTGGCTAGAGCTTGGTGACTCACTGGTGATCCGCCCGAACATGGCGATTCACAGGTAACCCGCCTGGACATTGTGACTCACTGGAGACCCGGCGAGCGGATCAGACGGACGACAAGGCCCAAGGCCCAGCAGGCTGGCTTATACTCTGGTGGGCCGGCTTAAGGAGAAAGGGATGACGAATATTTCCTTTACGAGGAAGCAAGACCCGGACTTGTATTCAACTTGTAAGAAAAGATAGACTAGTCCTAGTCCTACTAGGACTCCACATGTAACCCGCCCCTCTAACTTATATAAGGAGGGGCAGGGCACCCTAAAGAGGGACAAGTAACAAGAAGCAATCTCTAGGGCTAGATACCGAGAGCCGGTTCCCGGCGACTCTCCCGTGATCATAATGAGACCTAGCCTCAAACAACATGTAGGGTTATTACCGGATGATGTTTCCCGGGGCCTGAAGCTGTCTAAATCCTTGTCTTGTGTTGCGTCTCTCGATTCCGCCCAACCCCTCTCAAGCTACCGCGTAGATGCGTTGGCCTCGCGACTAAGTCCTCACACTAGGACATCTGCCGTGACAATTCCACGACAGGATCACATCATTAGGAGAATGATGTGATGGACAAGACCCATCCGTTAGCTTAGCATAATGATCGTTAAGTTTTATTGCTATTGCTTTCTTCAAGACTTGTACATATTCCTTTGACCATGAGATTATGCAACTCCCGAATACCGGAGGAACACCTTGTGTGCTATCAAACATCACAACGTCACTGGGTGATTATAAAGATGCTCTATAGGTGTCTCCGAAGGTGTTTGTTGGGTTGGCATAGATCGAGATTAAGATTTGTCACTCCGAGTATCAGAGCGGTATCTCTAGGTCCTCTCGGTAATGCACATCACTAAAAGCCTTGCAAGCAATGTGACTAATGAGTTAGTCGTGGGATGATGCATTACAGAACAAGTAAAGAGACTTGCTGGTAACGAGATTGAACTAGGTATAAGGATACCGACGATCGAATCTCGGGCAAGTAACATACCGATGACAAAGGGAATGATGTATGTTGTCATTGCGGTTTGACCGATAAACATCCTCGTAGAATATGTAGGAACCAATATGAGCATCTAGGTTCCGCTATTAGTTATTGATAGGAGATGTGTCTCGGTCATGTCTACATAGTTCTCGAACCCGTAGGGTCCGCACGCTTGACGTTCGATGCAGATTTGTATTATGAGTTATGTGTTTTGGTGACCAAAGTTTGTTCGGAGTCCCGGATGAGATCACGGACATGATGAGGAGTCTCAAAATGGTCGAGAGGTAAAGCTTGATATATTGGAAGGTAGTATTCGGACACCGGAAGGGTTCCGGAGTGTATCGGGTACATACTGGAGTACCGGAGGGGTTACCAGAACCCCCCGAGGAAAGATATGGGCCATATAGGCCATAGGAGGGAGGCTAACCTGCCCAAAAGGGGCTGGTGCGCCCCCCACAAGGGAGGAGGCCGAATTGGACTAGGGAAGGGGGCGCCACCCCCCTTTCTTTCTCCTACTCCCTCTCCTTTCCCCCTTTCCCCCTCCACGAGAAGGAAAAGAAGGGGGACCGAATCCTACTAGGACTGGGAGTCCTAGTAGGACTCCCCCCTTATGGCACGCCCCTAGGGCCAGCCTCCTCCCTCTCCCTCCTTTATATACGTGGGCAGGGCACCCCTTGGAGACACAACAATTGTTCCAAGCCGTGTGCAGCGTCTCTCTCCACAGTTTGCTCCTCCGGTCATAGCGCCGTAGTGCTTAGGCGAAGCCCAGCGCGGATCACATCCCCATCACCATCACCACGCCGTCGTGCTGACAAAACTCTCCCTCTACCCTCTGCTGGATCAAGAGTTCGGAGGAAGTCATCGAGCTGAACGTGTGCAGAACTCGGAGGTGCCGTACGTTTGGTACTAGACCGGGTGGATCACGAAGACGTTCGACTACATCAACCGCGTTATACTAACGCTTTCGCTTTCGGTCTACGAGGGTACGTGGACACACTTTCCCCCTCTCGTTGCTATGCATCTCCTAGATAGATCTTGCGTGATCGTAAGAAATTTTTTGAAATTGCATGCTACGTTCCCCAACAGTGGTATCCGAGCTAGGTCTATGCGTAGATGATATGCAGGAGTAGAACACAAAGAGTTGTGGACGATAATAGTCATACTGCTTACCACCAACGTCTTATTTTGATTCAGCGGTATTGTTGGACGAAGCAGCCCGGACCAACCTTACATGACCACGTTCATGAGACCGGTTCCACCGACAGACATGCAACTTGTTTTGCATAAAGGTGGCTGGCGGGTGTCTGTTTCTCCAACTTCAGTTGAATCATATTTGACTACGGCCGGTCCTTGTTGAAGGTTAAAACAACACACTTGACGAAAAATCATTGTGGTTTTGATGTGTAGGTAAGAATGCTTCTTGCTAGAAGCCCATAGCAGCCACGTAAAACTTGCAACAACAAAGTAGAGAACGTCTAACTTGTTTTTGCAGGGCATGTTGTGATGTGATATGGTCAAGATGCGATGAGATATAAGTTGTTGTATGAGATCATCATGTTTTGTAAAAGTTATCGGCAACTGGCAGGAGCCTTATGGTTGTCACTTTATTGTATGAAATGCAATCGCCATGTAATTGCTTTACTTTATCACTAAGCGGGAGCGATAGTCGTAGAAGCAATAGTTAGCGAGACGACAATGACACTACGATGGAGATCAAGGTGTCAAGCCGGTGACGATGGAGATCATGACGGTGCTTTGGAGATGGAGATCAAAGGCACAAGATGATGATGGCCATATCATGTCACATATTTTGATTGCATGTGATGTTTATCTTTTTATGCATCTTATTTTGCTTAGTACGGCGGTAGCATTATAAGATGATCCCTCACTAAATTTTAAGGTATAAGTGTTCTCCCTGAGTATGCACTGTTGCGACAGTTAGTTGTGCCGAGACACCACGTGATGATCGGGTGTGATAAGCTCTACGTTCACATACAATGGGTGTAAGACAGTTTTGCACATGTAGAATACTCGAGTTAAACTTGACGAGCCTAGCATATGAAGATATGGCCTCGGAACACTGAGACCGGAAGGTCGAACGTGAATCATATGGTAGACACTACAAAAAAAAGACACATCCGTGACATTTTGGGCCGAACGAAAATTTCTGTCATACTTATGACACTTCTATGATGATAATTGTGACAAAACCCGGTATCATCATAGATGTGGTGGGGTCCTACTTCTATGACAAAAAATCATGACAGAAAATGGGCTTTTCGTCCTGGGCGGGCCGGAGACACAGTTGCATGACATTCTTTGGGCCGTCCATGACGGAAAAAACCATGGTAGAAGCAAGGGCGAGGAAAATATCGGGGTGTTCCCGGTTACGGTGGGTGGTCGGGGTCGAGCGACGCGCGTTTCTCTCGTACACACACGCGCGTGGGTGCGAGGCGTTGGGCTCTAACTGAACCCGAGCGATTGCACTGCAGGCTACGCGTTACTGAACCCGAGCGATCGGTCGATGGCTGTTAAGTGAACCAGATCGAGCGATTCCTTGCTACTGCTGCTAACTGAAGCCGATCGATGCTACCTCTGGATGAACAGTGAGCGTTGTTGGGGGGTTTGGATGAACAGTTCCCGGTGGGGGTGGATGAACAGGACCCCGTGGTGTTGCCTCTGGATGAACAGTGAGCGTTGCTGGGGGGTTTGGATGAACAGTTCCCGGTGGGGGTGGATGAACAGGACCCCGTGGTGTTGCCTCTGGATGAACAGGACCCCGATCGATCGAGCCGGTTGGGGCTGGATGAACAGGACCCCATGGAGGGCTGGATGAACAGTAGCCCGTGGAGGGGTGGTTGAACAGGAGCCCGTGGAGAAGGCTGGTTGAACAGTAGCTGGTGGAGTAGCACACGGTGGAGGCTGGATGAACAGGAGCTCGTGGATGAACAGGAGCAGGTGGAGGCTGGAGGAGGTCGACGGTAGATGAACAGTAGCCCGTGGAGGCTGGAGGGGGTCGACGGTGGAGATGAACAGCATCCCGTGGAGTCCCGTTTTGCGGTACGCCACACCCCTCCTGATGAACAGGACCCCCGTTTCGACCGTACCGCTAGAACACAAGTCTGTTTCCTCCGTTTTGCGGTATGGCACACCCCTCCCGATCAACAGGAGCCCGCGTTTCGACCGTAGGAGGTCCATTTCCTCCATTTTGCGGTACGCCAGACCCCTCCCGACGAACAGGATCCCGTTTCGACCGTGGCCGGTCGAACACAAGGCCGTTTCCTTCATTCTGCAGTATGCCAGGCCTCGTTTCCATGGGTTGTTCCGTCCAAGCCGGTTGGCTCCCACGCATTCCGTTGCCTCCCGATGAACACGACGCATTTCGTTGCCTCCCCATGAACACGACGACGATGCAGTTTCTCCGTTCCGACCCAGCCATGTACACGAGCCCTGGCCATACGTATGCGCGAGTAAGCGTTCGAGACCCTGCCCGTATGTACGTACATGGCCGTATTTTCTTTCTTGCACACTGGCCGCTGTACGTACGTGTACATGCTACGTGCGCGCCTCTACTACGTCACGTGTGCGCCTCTACATCGACCAGTATGTACATACACGTTCGCGACCAGAATGACAATGCTACGTACGCTTCGACCAGGTGGGTCCCGACTGTCAGGCACTTCCTTGCCTGCGAAGATGTAGCTGGTGGGTCCCAGCAGTCAGGGTGCGAATCGTTTTTTTGCCCAGACGCACTTCCTTGCGTGCGAAGATGTAGCTGGTGGGTCCCAGCAGTCACGGGGAAACGTTTTTTCGTGAAATACGGTGGCCCGTCCGGTGGGTCCCCGCTGTCAGGTGGAGGAATAATTATTTTGCGCGTAATAAGGAGGCACTTCCTTAATGCGGCCGTGGACCCAGCTCTCAGCCTCTCCACGTATAGTCCACCTCCGATGGAAGCCGTTCCTTGACCACGTTGACCACGCCGTGCCGAGAGCACCAGGGTGGTGGACGACGGCGAGGCCTAGGAAGGGGACAACGCGGAGCCGGGGAAGACATGGCAGTGGAAGCCCGCGCGGAGAGGAGTACAAGGATTCACTGGTTCGGCTGCGGTGTGAGGCTACCGTCGCCACAGAATAACAGGGGTTGTGGGTGAGTGGAGGGATGGCCTGGCCAGCGGTGGGAGTAGTAGGGGGCGGTGAGGCCTCCGCGGCAGCACAACCGGCCACGGGAGGCAGGAGCACGAGGCACGACTGGTGCTAGTTTGGGCGGCTGGAGCAAGAAGACCAGAGGTTGAAGAAGCACTACGGCCGTTGGATGGACATCGTACGGTCACTAGAGCTAGAATCGTGCATATTGACTAAGTTGACAAAGCCCTCCGTCCCCGTCAACTTAGTAGGCCCACAAGTCATCCTGCCATTATACTGGGTCCCAGCTAATAGAGGGAGTATTCATTTTTTTGTGCGTAATAAGGAGGCACTTCCTTGCGTGCGAAGATATAGCTGGTGGGTCCGAGCTGTTAGCGGCGGTAACGTTTTTTCAACGAAATACAGAGGCCCTTTCGGTGGGTCCCAGATGGCAGGTGGAGGAATCATTATTTTGCGCGTAATAAGGAGGCATTTCCTTGCGTGCGGCCGTGGACCCAGCTGTCAGCCTCTCCACGTATAGTCCACTTCAGATGCATGTCGGTCGTTGACCATGTTGACCAGGCCGCACCGAGAGCACCAGGGCGGTGGACGACGGCGAGGCCTAGGAAGGGAACGACACGGAGGCAGGGAAGACTCGGCAGTTGTTTCCCATGCGGAGGGGAGTACGACTGTACGAGGGTTTATTGGTTCGTCTGCCGTCGCCGGATAATAACAACAGGTGTGGGTGAGTAGAGGGATGGGTAGGCCAGCGATGGGAGTACGGTGGGGCGGTGAGGCCTGCGCGGCAGCACAGCCGGCCGCGGGGAGGAGAGAGCAGGCAGTCCCGCCGGTGCTTGTTTGAGTGGCTGGAGCAGGAAGAGCAGAAATTGAAGAAGCACGACGGCCGTTGGATGGACATCCAAGAGTCACTGCTTGTGCGTTAACCTTTTTTTTAGGAAAGCCTCACATCTGTGGAAAACATCATACAGCCCATTTGCCATTATTTCTAATAATTTACAGCCCATTTGCTAATTCTTAAGGTTTTTTTGGATCCCATATTCTTTTTGTTAGCATTACAGCCCATACTGTGGCCACGGTTAAAAAATTGGGATAATTAGATTTATGCCCCTAGTTGTGTCCCACCCGTCTGTTTTACCCCTAATTCCCAAAAGTCACTAGTTCTGCCCAAATCACTTTGCTCCTATTATGCTTTTACCCTTTGACCGTTTGACCATCAGTTTGAAAACTTCATAACTAATTCATACTAAATCAGCCGATGGATCGTAACAGAGCTCCTTCTAACGTGGTTAGAAGTCGAAGCGCGCTACGATCCACGCAGCTGTCGCCGCCGCCCACGCTAGCAGAAGCTTTAGCACGCGCGCAGCTGCTCCTCGACTTCCCTCCTGCTCCAGAGAAGCTCGACGAGTGGAGGGCCACCATCCGAAGCCTCGTCGCCATCGCCAACAAAGATGATCCGCAACCGGCGGGGCCCTCGGGGCGGCGCTCCACCGAGCCACCACATGCTAGCGCTGGGAGGACCGGGGGAGCTGCGGCCACGGTGCACTCTCCTCCTCCTCGCCAGCCGCCGCGGGCGTCTGCCCGTCGTGACGACGCTTGTGATAACATCTCTATAGCGTCGTCCGACCCGCGGACCCACCGTGACCAGCGCCAAGTTCTTTGAGAACGAGCTCACGAAGATGCTCGGACCACTATTGAGCGCTGGCGTGATACACGCCACCAGTCGGACAAGCGGGCGGGGCCCGCTATGGATCACCCAGCACCGGGGGGCTCCGGCGGCCTACCTTACGAGGTGGGCTGCCTGGCCTTTACCCGTGAGCTGCGGCAGTTCCAGTTGCCGTCCCACCGCACGTTCAAGCCCGACGTCAAGAAGTACACTGGCAAGACCCATCCATCCGAGTTCCTTAGCATCTACACCATCGCGATGCAGGCTGCTGGGGCTCGCGACGACAAGGTGCTTGCCAACTATTTCCCGCTGGCACTGAAGCCCAATGTTATGTCTTGGTTGATGCACTTGCCGGCGGATTCCATTTCTTCTTGGTCGGATCTGTGCCATGAGTTCGTTGGCGCCTACACAGGAGGCCACCAAGCTCATGGCCAGGCCAGCGATCTGCATATCATCCCCCAGAAGGAAGGGGAAACCCTGCACAAGTACATCCAGAGGTTCAGCCGAGTGCAGTACAACATCCCCGACGTTCATCCTGCCGCTGTGATCAGCGCATTCCATCAGAACATGCACAACCGCAAGATGCGCGAAGAACTGGCGATGACCAAGGTTAAGGATGTGGCCGAGCTCTACGTTCTGGCCGATAGGTGCGCCCGGGCTGAAGAGGGAAGGAAGTACTCTGGCGAAGACGCCGGTGCGGAAACCAACTCTACCGACGAAGACGCCGCCACCCCGATGAAGAAGGGCTGGTGTCGCAACAGGAAATGCAAAGGCAAGGCCGTGCTTGCTGTTGAAGGATCTGACGACACCGGCGCTGCCAAGAAGGTCAAGGCCAACGCCCCCTGCAAGGAGATTGCCGCGTGCGCCGCCTGCCGGGCCTTGGCGGCTACCGACAAGCCAGGAAGCTCCGGCAAGCAATACTACAAGATCCACCGCACCAAGGGCCATGACCTCCAGAACTGCCGACAAGTCGAGCTGCTTGCTGAGAAGCAAAAAGCTGAGTACGAGAGGCGGGACAAGGAGAAAGACCAGGATGGTGCTGAGGGATCCGGCAAGAAGCGTGGCGGCCAAGGAGGCCGCCGCGGCAAGGACAACCAGCAAGAGAGGCCCGCCCGGGGCCGTGACAAGAAACAAGAAGACGATGATCACGACGAGGACGACGAGTCCGGTGAGCAAGAGTTCCAGAAGGCTACGGAGGCCATGTGCGTTGATGGTGGCGCCTCGCTGCATACTTCTCACCGCCAGCTCAAGCAGTGGGCGCGTGAGATTACAGCAGCGGAGCCGTCGTTCGACGCTCAGAAGCCGCTGAAGTGGTCTAGCACACCCCTCATCTTTGACGCCGAGGACCACCCTGACCACACAACCGCGGCCGGGTGTTTGCCATTGTTGGTCTCACCAACGATACGCAACCTCAGGGTGAACAAGATGTTGGTTGACGGTAGGGCCGGCCTGAACTTGATATCGCCTGTCGTGATCAAAAGATTGCAAATCCCTGATGGAGACCTCGAGGAAACGGGCACGTTTCAAGGGGTCAATCCGGGGAGGAGCCAGCCAAAGGGGAAGGTCACACTGCCCATGACGTTTGGAGGGGAGTTGAACTATAGGACGGAGAGGATCATCTTCGACGTGACCGAGATCCCCTTGCCCTACAACGGGATCCTCGGCCGCCCGGCACTAGCCAAGTTCATGGCAGCCTCACACTACGCCTACAACATGCTAAAGATGCCCGGGCCATTGACCATCATCTCCGTCCCCTCCGACAAGAAGGACGCGCTGATCTGCGCCGACCAACTTTACCGGGAGGCAGTTGCAGCAGCTGCCGTCAAGGCACCCGCTCCTGCCGCTGAAGGCCCGGGAGGGAAGAAGAAGCCCGGGAAGACCTCTCGCACCCACTCTGGCAGGCGCACCTCCTCGGAGTGTTGTGCTACCGTCGAGGACGTGCCAGAGAGATCTACCGGCAAGAGCAAGAAATCCAGAGCTGAGCCGCCGCAGACCAAGAAGGTGTCCGTCAGGGAGGATGGCACGGGAGGGGCCTTCACCATAGGCTCCACCCTCGGCAGCAAATAGGAAGGCGCGCTCGTCACCTTCCTGCGGGCGAATGTCGACGTGTTTGCGTGGCAAGCATCCGACATCCCCGGTGTTCCCAGGGAGGTGATTGAGCACCACCTAGCTCTCTGTCCTCATGCGCGGCCCGTCAAGCAGAAGGTTAGAAAGCAGGCTCTGGAGAGGCAGGAGTTCATCACAGAGGAGATCAGGAAGTTGGAAGCGGCAGGTTTGGTGAGAGGAGTGCTCCACCCGACATGGTTGGCCAATCCGGTAGTGGTGCGCAAGGCAAATGGGAAGTGGAGGCTGTGTATTGACTACACAGATATCAACAAGGCTTGTCCTAAGGACCCCTTCCCGTTGCCGCGCATCGACCAGATTGTCGACTCCACGGCCGGCTGTGATCTGTTGTCATTCCTCGACGCCTACTCGGGCTACCACCAAATCTTCATGACAAGAGAAGATGAAGAGAAGACAACATTCATCACCCCATGTGGTACGTATTGCTTTTTGCGGATGCCTTTCGGGTTGAAGAGTGCTGGCTCGATGTTTGCAAGAGTAGTCCAAATTGGTTTTGAACCCCAGATCCATAGAAATATGGAAGCATACATGGATGAGATAGTGGTCCAGACCAAAGACGGGGCAACTCTTGTGCAAGATCTGGAAGAGACATTTGCCAACCTGCGCAAGATCAACCTCAAGCTGAACCCTGAGAAGTGTGTCTTCGGCGTTCCATCCGGCAAACTTCTCGGGTTCTTTGTGTCGCAGCGCGGGATCGAGGCAAACCCAGACAAAATCAAGGCTATTGAGCAGATTGAGGCGCCCAAGCGGGTCAAGGATGTGCGTCGGCTTACCGGCTGCGTCGCCGCCATGTGCCGATTCATCTCCAAGTCCGCCGAGCGCGCCCTTCCTTTCTTCAAAATCTTGAAGAAGGCAGGCCCAATGGAGTGGACCCCAGAAGCCGAGGCAGCATTGCAGGATCTAAAGAAATACCTTTCCTCCACGCCAATACTGGTTGCGCCTAAACCACAAAAGTCATTGCTGCTGTATTTGGCGGCGACGAACCAAGTGGTCAGCGCTGCACTGGTGGCACAGAGGGAGGTCGACGAGGAGGCAGTGACGGCGGCAGAACCAGTGGCTGGCAAGACAAAGATTCCCCCGGCAGGGCCTTGTGCCGGCGGGGCGAGGCCCCCGATAGAGTCTGATGCCACCAAGGCAGTGCCCGCGCAGTCAAGTGAGGTGGTGCAGAAGAAGATGATGCAGCACCCGGTTTACTTTGTTAGCTCCGTCTTGCAGGGAGCTATGTCGAGGTACTCCGATGTGCAGAAATTGCTCTGCGGCCTCCTTATGGACTCCAGGAAGCTGCGTCATTACTTCCAAGCCCACGAGATCACTGTCGTCACCCGCCTCCCGTTGCAACGGATACTGCATAACCCAGATGCAACTGGAAGGATCGTGGAATGGGCCTTGGAGTTATCAAGTTTTGGTTTGAAGTTTGAAAGTACCTCGACAATCCAGAGCAGAGTCTTGGCAGAGTTCATTGCAGAATGGACCTCAACGCCTGACGAAGAAATCCAGGAGACCACTCTCCCCGGCAAGGAGGCAGACCGCGACTGGATCATGTACTTTGATGGGGCTTTCTCGCTGCAAGGCGCCGGTGTCGATGTGCTGCTCGTCGCACCCACCGGAGAGCACCTCAAGTACGTGATCCATATGCACTTTCCCCGGGAGATGTCCACCAACAACACCGCTGAGTACGAGGGATTGCTCGCCGGTCTCAGGATCGCGGCAGACCTCGGAGTTAAGAAGCTCATCGTCAGGGGTGACTCGCAGCTTGTTGTTAGGCAGGTCAACAAGGATTACCAGAGCCCATTGATGGAGGCTTATGTAGATGAGGTGAGGAAGCTGGAGGAACGCTTTGACGGTATCCAAGCAGAGCACGTCCCCCGAATGGAGAACGACATTGCCGATTACGTGTCGAAGCGTGTTGCATTCAAGCTACCTGTGGAACCAGGTACCTTTTTGCTCCGGTTAACTCAACCATCCGTCAAACCGTCAACGGGCAGAACAAGCGGAGGAAGTCAGGTCCTGGCAAGTACTTTCCTACCGAGCCCCCTGGGGCTACCGGCAAGGGTACTGCCGCGGACGCTGAGCCTGCCAAAGGGCAACTGGCTCCGGCAGGGCCTGGAGCTATTGACAGAGATACATGGAGGCATATGTGGCTCCCACATAGGGTCGAGGGCCCTTGCAGGAAAGGTGTTCCGGCAAGGTTTCTTCTGGCCCACCGCCCTCTAGGATGCGACGGCACTAGTAACCAAGTGTGAAGCGTGTCAGTTCCATTCAAAGAAGCTTCACCAACAAGCTCAAGCCCTTCAAACAATCCCTCTCTCCTAGCCATTCTCGGTCTTGGGGCTCGATTGTCACACCCTGATTTTCATGCCACAACACTGAAGTCAATAAATCATGCTAAAATATGGTTTGACAAAAACTTTTGAGTGTTTTTGTCTCTGCTTTGATTGAATGTTTGACTGCTGTTTGCTAGTGCTCTAAAAATCAAATAAATCCTCCAACTCTTATACTCCTTCAGCTTTATCCAAACTCTTGAACCAATGATCATGCCATGTGTATAGTACCTTATAGAATTTTCTAACAAAAATAATTTGGCCAAAAAGTATTTTCAAAAATTAGTTTTCCAAAACCCCCTGAATTGAGATTTGCACTGCAAGTACTTAATTAATGGCAGTAAAAATCTTTCCAAAAATATATTTGACTCCTATTAGATATAGGACACCCAGAAACCATAAAAATATAATTTCAAAAGTTATTTTTCTATTTTGTTTAAAGGCTTTTTCTTAAGTCCAGAAATGGTCTTTAATAGGTTAAAATTATTTTAATGCTTTAAAAATATTTGGGAAAAACCTAGGGAAACTCAGTGGACATATATTGTGCATATATAAGAGTTTCAACACATGGTCATGTTCAAAATATTGGTCAAATCCCTCAAAAACCCTTTCTGGATATTTCAAGCTTTTGAAATATTTACAAAGGAAATATTCCCCAAAAATTCCAAGAAAATTCTAGCATGTCACATATGACATGTTTGATGATCTTGACAATTCTCATGTCATGGAGAATAGTATAACCCCATGAAATCCTCTCAAAACCACTTCTGTCCTTTTTCAAGTTTGAACAACTTTGCACTGTCAAACATGTTCAAATGCTCTCAAACTTGGTGCAGATGCTCAAATGGTGTAATAATGCATCTAGAACAAATGGCACAAGTTGGAGAGAATGTTATCTTGATCAAAGTGCCCCAAAACCCTCTGTGTCCAGAACCAAATTTGAACAACTTTACATTGGCAACTTTCTCCTTTTGATCTCAACTTTTCTGGACATGTTCAGAACCTCTAATGATGACACTAAACCAAGTGGTGCATCAAGGAGAACATATTTGCATGACTAAATCTTGGGAAGTCCATTTCTATTGATTTCTAGAGTTTACAAAAGTTGCATTGGCAACTTTGCCCAAATGGACACAATCTTGGTGGAACCACTTGTTTTCGCATGCCATTTGGCCCTGTCAAGACTTATGACAAGAGGAGTTCATCTTCTTGCCCAAATCAACAACAAACACCTTCTGCCATTTTTCTAAAAACACCAATTTGACCACTTCCACTAATCTCCATGAGTTCTCCTCTTTACCACAACCCCCCTAGTCCCCCTCTACCTCTGGTGTGCTTCCCTGCCCGAGAGGCAATGATGAAGGGGGGCAGGGATCCACTTTTCTTCTCTGGACAGCAGCAATTTTCACTCTCTCTCTCCACCTCTCCTATACTCTATTGGCTCCCCAGGGCATCCTATGTCATTGCCACATTGTTTACTCCCCCTGCAGCTTCCAGACACAAGTGGCCGCGCCCATTCCGCAAAAAGGCATGCCATGCCGGCTAAAGACGCGCTCTGGAGCACGTCAGCATGCTCCTGACCATTGACGCCGCGCTCCCACACCACCTCGAGCCTCACCCTCGCGCCAGTCGAGGTGCCTCAACGTCCGCATCACGCCACCATGCTGGCCCCCTCCTCTCTCCCTCTCTCTCACCTCCAGCAGCACGCGCGCCAGAGCCGCCCGAGAGCCCCAATGGGCGAGCCCACACGCGCGGCGCTCTGCCACTCCCCTGCTCTCTCTCTCCTTCTCCCTCGACTTGGGCCACGCCCACGAGCGCCGCAGACAGCCCCGAGCCTCCTTCCGCGGCCACTGCGGCCATTTCCGCGGGTGCCCGTAGGCCACGTCCACGGTGAGCCACGGCCTCGCTATATAAGGCCGCCCGAGGCCTCTCTCTGGAGCCCTTTCGCTCTCTCTCCCTCCCGTACGTCACCCAGACCCGGCCATCCCTCTCCCCGTGCCCCCATCCACCGCAATGGCCGGAGTGCTGCTGCCGGCATCCACCTAAATTCAGCCGAGCCCGAGCTCTTCTCCATCTCCTCTCTCCACCAGAAGGATCCCCTGAGAAAGGCGGAGCTCCCACGCTCTTTCCCTCGTCCGAGGACACACCGTAGCACCGTGCCCAATCTCGCCCGACGCCACCGTCCGCCGGCGTCCAAACCGCCGTCGCCTCGACCATCCCCGGCAGCTGTGGCATACACAAGTGGATGCAGCGTTCGGTGCCGAGCTCATCCATAGCCAGGGCGTCACCGGAGGTGTTCTGTAGCCCCGGCAATCGCTGGCGGGAGCCGCTCCTCCCCGCGGCCGGAGCGTGCGCGGGAGGTTGAAGGCGACCTGCAGCTGGGCCCCGCGCGTCAGCGACCTAGTGGGCGGGCCCCGCCGTTTAAGTGGAGACGGCTTCGGCAATGACGCCTTCGACGTCGCCCTGTCGCCCACCTGGCCGAGCCGCTGGGCCGGCCCAATGCACTGCCCCGCTATGTCTCGCCCAGTGCACGCTGTTGCCGCCCAGATCCAGCCCGTTTGGGTAAAAAGCCTCTCCCTTTTCTTTTCTGCACAATTTGTCAAATCCATAAATAATTCAAACTAACTCCAAATTTGATGATTCAAATTTCTATTATTTTATAAATTCATTATCTATCACATGGTGATGTTTGCACATTTTTCCAGAAACATTTCCTTCACAAATGTTTATGAAATCCTACTTTTCCATTTCTGTCATAAACTTTCGAAAATCATAGATGGCTCAGATTTGATCCAAATAAAGTGATTCAAATTCCTAGATGCATCTAAGTTCATAACTTGGTTTATGAACATTTTTCTTAATACTTTCTGTGCCACACAAATTAATGAGCCATTTCTTCATATTTGTCAACTTTGCAAATTCATAGAAAAATCATTTGAACTCCAAATCCAGTGAAACCAACTCATAAATGCTTCTAAAATCATGCCTTGTCAAATGGGTATCTTTGCGCATTTTTCAAAAATACGTTTCTATACACTTCTTGAAAATCCATAAACCCCTTGATTCCATCATATCAAAATGTTTAGAAATATCCACTGACCCAATTCCAATGAAACCACTCTGGTTATTTTTCATATAACTAGAGATGTCCTAGAAAAGTCAAATTAATATTTTTAGAGCACTTTTATTTTCTGCCTTGTTGTGTTGCTTATTATGGTTGCTTTCGACGATAGTTGACGAAGTAGGCGAAATGCTCGGAGTTGGACCAGAGATATTTGAAGACCTCGAAGACTTTGTTTAAACAGGCAAGCAGCCCTTTGACCATGATGAACCATTTTACATCATAATAGTATTTTCGTTGCCTCACTGTGTGCATGATATACCTTGAATGGCAACCCTGCTAGGCTTGCCTCCGTTGCATACTTCATTGATACTTGCATTGTTCATGACTCTACCCTTGCTTAGAGTTTTGTTGGTGGGTTATAGAAATATGCTATAGTAAATGGCTACGCAAAGTGGGTCAGGGTTATGCATGGAAAGAAACAAGTGTGGTTTGACATACTTGCAAACAGCCCCAGTGGATGCCACTGATGCCCCTAGGAGATGATGATGAACTAGGTCACTACTTGGTGGAGTAGTGTACCGAGGCTTGATAAAAGTGATGTTTAAAGAGACGGATTAGATTTAAGATTTGTCAACTGACCACTCTACCCTTATATGGGAAAGGGCATTATTGATTACCTAGGCTGATACTAGCTTGGAGCCCGCATTACTAGTGACGGGGAGAGTTGGTGCTCTCTCTCGGGACGGGGTCGTGCCAGGTAGGGCGGCCATGACTGTTTTCACAGGGCACCGGACACACCGTTGGTACCCGTGCTTGTGGTATGTGATGAATATGGGAGCGAGGCTCCACAATTTTAAGATGTGAAATGTTGGGCACGGGGGTTACTACCAATCGAGTGGACTCTATGTTAGTGTCGTCTAGGGAAAGATAGTGATCGGGTGCTTACCCCGGGTACTTGAGGTACCGCGGGTCGTGGATGACACGGAAGTTCCCCGGATCTTGTGGGTAAAGTGTGCAACCTCTGCAGAGTGTAAAACTATTCGAATAGCCGTGTCCACGGTCAAGGACAGTTGGGTGGTGCTGTTTAGACTACGTCCATATGTTTCTGGAAAACAACACGGTTTGGTAAATCTGTTGACGTGATTCGTGAGGAAGTCACGATGAGCTTGAGCATGAGTTGTTCACAACTCTCTCTCGATGTTGATGTGTGTAACCTCCTGATACTTGTTGCAGACGCATTCATATCCTTGATAAATGTTGATCATACTTACATGAGAAAAACTAGCTTTCCGCAAAAATGCCAATTTAGCAGTAGTGCCTTGCATAATTATTCTGTTATCACCCTTGGGTTGCTTGCGAGTACATTCAAAGTACTCATTAGCTTGCCACTGGTTATTTTATTGGCCAGGCATGAAAGAACAGGATTTGATGAAGAATACTTCGTGACGAACATGCAAGCTAGGACGCTTCCCAATCAGAATGCCTGTAGGGTTAAGGCAGATGGCATGGGTCCAAGTTATCGATGAAGATTTCTGCTGCGAAGTTATACTCAAGACTTGACCACAATGGTCCTACTTGTGTAATACGGTATGTATGGATGTAAGACTCTTGTTATTCAGCTTCTGTGTGTTCAGTGAGCATTGATCTCTGGGATCACTGTACACGTGCATTCGGTGATCACGACTTATGAGTCGGGGTCCCCACAGAGCTGGTATCAGAGCCATCCTGACTGTAGGAAGCCTTAGTTAGCATGGTCGTTAGTTAGGGTAAAACTATTTCCAAAACTATCACTAGTTTTCAAAACTATCTATACTTCTCTTCCCTTCTCAGTTTTTCGAAAACTAAGGTATATTTTCCTTATTGATCTGATCTCTTCCCTTCAAAACTTTTGGTCGCTAGAACCCTTATGCCCCTGACCACAGGATTCCTTGTAATCCTCGAAGGAGTACACCTTGCCAAACACTCACCCACCTCTTCTGAACACAAGATTGGCGACACCCGAGCAAACGATGCCAACAGAAGATACGTCTTCGAGGAATGAGGACATGAAGACCCAGAGGATGGTGATACCTTTGAATTTGCCCCAGGATGATGCAACCTTGGCCTATGATGATCAGGGCATAGGATATGCAAGATAATGATATACATCGCTAATAGAGCAACCCTGTCCTTACCGTTGTTGTATCGGCAACCACCGGTGGATGAGAACCTCGCCATTTGGTCCGCCTCACTATAGTGAGCAGGAAAACGGTTCTCTTCGTCCCCCGCTCTCGGTGTCGATGTTGTCATCAACGTAACCGACATGATGGACCTCTACTATGCCTTGTTTAATGTCATTGCATAAAGGATTGCTTACTGTGGAACCCTTGACGCCTTAGAAGGCAAAATGGATTATCTTGATTAAGAAGACAACCGAAGACCGAGTCAATGCCAACTTCGAGGAGCCACCTTCACCCCATCACTTCAACACGCGAGAAGTCATTGAAGACTCTTTAGGCTCAACCCGGATCATTTCATCAAACAACTACAAGAGATGTAGCGACACCTGAGGAAAACCCAGAAGACTGCACGAGGCACGGAGCAAAGCACGACTACTGAATCCGAGGACCCCTAGGGTAGGATGAGTTGTGTAACCCCTATGCGTAGTCGAGTCCATATGATGGTTCGAATAGAACCATGATTGTGTGTTGCTTGTTTTTATTTGTTTGTGTTTTGATATCAGTCGCTCTTTTTGCCCTAGGCAACAAGTACGCGACAATATCACCTTCCTTATCTTGATGCTTGTGCTTGGCTCTTTTGGCACTTGTTTGTTTGCACCTGCACTATAGAACCCCCTTTAGGCATCCCCCATCTATGCTACTTCCCTCTCACCTCTTTCATCAACCAAAGACCAGCAAGACAAGATGCACCGAGGATTCCACCTCGGCGACCGACTAGCAATGAAGACTTCTGCTACAACCTCAACAACCAAGTGCAACCCCGTAGAATTATGATTTAACCCTCTAGACTAGAAACCCATTCCTAGACCCTTCGAGACTTCACAAGATACCCCAGCTCGAATCCCTAACCATGAGGTTAACCTGCGAAATCGCAAGAGAACCAGTTAAGCCTCCGTAACCTTGCACAACACTGGTTTCATTATGGAACTAGTGGGCATAATGAGCAAGAACATTGTCATCCTAATATAGCACAAGAATTGACGATGCCATAGGAAAGACCAGTTTGAGGATATAGGAATAGAGGACAAATGACTTGATGAGTTTATATCAATGACTTTGAGGGATCATCTGAGATTATTTGGTGGATTACGAGGCTTCCATGTTGGCAGATGAACTTGGTGGGATCAGTTAATAGAGTAGCGTAACTTTCAATGCCCCTAAGTAAATTGGATTTAAATAGGTGATCCTAGTTGAGTATAGGTGCTGAGAATGTCTACATGGTTCGGAGTAAATTGGATTTAGACCGATGATCTCGATCATGATACCATGTTTCTCGGTGGACGATAAACTAGGAGATTGGATTAGTTGTCGGAGTTGATTTAGGGATCTATATATGCCTGACCTTGGAGTTTACTTGACCATGATAATGGGAATCGGTGGACTGACTATAGCAAAGATAGCCCTTTCCAGTATTTGTGGATTATAGGGCATTAGAAGATCGTGTGGAACACCATAAACATTGGATTTGTAGAATTAATGGATTATGTAGTGATTAATGGAAGTTAATGGGTTGTTGGAGTTGATTCATAGGAAGGAAACAAGATTTTGGAGTGGCATACGACGTGTTTCCTTAGAATAGAGATGCACTAAGATGGACCTTGGAAGAATAGGATGAGCACTTGGATTGTCATGATTAATTGAAGCTTAGCAGCTTGTATGCTCTACCCATGGATTTTTACATAGGATAGCCATACACATGAGTTTGAGGATCATAGACTTATATGATTTTGTTAAACCTCCTCTCGAGAGTCATAAGGATATGAATAGCATGAGTGATGATTGGAGTTGACCTACACAAGATGATTCTTTTGGTAATATGATGTGATTTGTTTGAAGGACTAGGTAGAACTATTGGCATCTCAGAAACTGTGCTCAAGGATAAGATCATAAACGTTCACCCGCACACTAGAATCCTTGAGAATCCTTAAACCCTGCCAAGCCACACTATGGTCGGATCATGACCATGGGCCTTGACTCTAGGACGATAAGACTTTGGCCATACTCAACCAAACCACCACCAATGCCCTAGTCTACTTTACGTACCCCATATACTTCATGGAGTACTAGGACAAGTTAGTTGTCATCCTTATTTGATGACATACTTGTCTACCCGAAGATGGAAGAAGAATCGTTCAGCTAGTTAAGGGACATCTGAAGACCGCCATGTCAAGGAGGAAGAACTAAACCAACCGCCATCATGAAGAAGTAAACTCCTGTGTCGAAGACCATGTGTACCAACGGGTCACTCCTCTCAGAAGAACCAAGCATCTCCGTGTCAAGGGAAAACCCACACCAAGATTTAGCAACCCCCTCCGAGATCGCTATGAGACAGAGGGAAGACAGTTACCAGCTGGAGTTGCCACCTGAGTTACCTGATGAGCACAACGTTTTCCATGCATCACAACCCTGGAAGTGTTTCCAACTTCCTGATAAGCCCGATCTCTACAAGGATATCGATCACCAAGTCATCGACCCCTAGCCCAATCTAACCTACCGCGAGCTACCCATTAGCAGCCTGGATCAAGAAGAACGTCATACACGAAGCCACACCATCAAGTACCCCAAGGTTCAATGGAGCACCACACGGAAGCAGAAGCAACATGAGGACTTGAAGACTACCCCAGATCCAAGTTTCTATACCCCTTTCCGCGCCTAGTCTGGGAATCTCGGGGACGAGATTCTTGTCAGGGGGTAGGTCTGTCACACCCTGATTTTCATGCCACAACACTGAAGTCAATAAATCATGCAAAAATGTGGTTTGACAAAAACTTTTGAGTCTTTTTGTCTTTGCTTTGATTGAATGTTTGACTGGTGTTTGCTAGTGCTCTAAAAATCAAATAAATCCTCCAACTCTTATACTCCTTCTCCTTGCTCCAAACTCTTGAACCAATGATCATGCCATGTGTATAGTACCTTATATAATTTTCTTACAAAAATAATTTGGCCAAAAAGTATTTTCAAAAAATAGTTTTCCAAAAACCCTTGAATTGAGATTTGCACTGTAAGTACTTAATTAAGGGCAGTAAAAATCTTTCCAAAAATATATTTGACTCCTATTAGATATAGGACACCCAGAAACCACAAAAATATAATTTTAAAAGTTATTTTTCTATTTTATTTAAAGGCTTTTTCTTAAGTCCAGAAATGGTCTTTAATAGGTTATGATTATTTTAATGCTTTAAAAATATTTGGGAAAAACCTAGGGAAACTCAGTGGACATATATTGTCCATATATAAGAGTTTCAACACATGGTCATGTTCAAAATATTGGTCAAATCCCTCAAAAACCCTTTCTGGATATTTCAAGCTTTTGAAATATTTACAAAGGAAATATTCCCCAAAAATTCCAAGAAAATTCTAGCATGTCACATATGACATGTTTGATGATCTTGACAATTCTCATGTCATGGAGAATAGTATAACCCCATGAAATCCTCTCAAAACCACTTCTGTCCTTTTTCAAGTTTGAACAACTTTGCACTGTCAAACATGTCCAAATGCTCTCAAACTTGGTGCACATGCTCAAATGGTGTAATAATGCATCTAGACAAATGGCACAAGTTGGAGAGAATGTTATCTTGATCAAAGTGCCCCAAAACCCTCTCTGTCCAGAACCAAATTTGAACAACTTTACATTGGCAACTTTCTCCTTTTGATCTCAACTTTTCTGGACATGTTCAGAACCTCTAATAATGACACTACACCAAGTGGTGCATCAAGGAGAACAGATTTGCATGACTAAATCTTGGGAAGTCCATTTTTGTTGATTTCTAGAGTTTACAAAAGTTGCATTGGCAACTTTGCCCAAATGGACTCAATCTTGGTGGAACCACTTGTTGTCTCATGCCATTTGGCCCTGTCAAGACTTATGACAAGAGGAGTTCATCTTCTTGCCCAAATCAACAACAAACACCTTCTGCCATTTTTATAAAAACACCAATTTGACCACTTCCACTAATCTCCATGAGTTCTCATCTTTACCACAACCACCCTAGTCCCCCTCTACCTCTGGTGTGCTTCCCTGCCCGAGAGGCAATGATGAAGGGGGGCAGGGATCCACTTTTCTTCTCTGGACAGCAGCAATTTTCACTCTCTCTCCACCTCTCCTCTACTCTATTGGCTCCCTAGGGCATCCTATGTCATTGCCACATTGTTTACTCCCCCCTGCAGCTTCCAGACACAAGTGGCTGCGCCCATTCCGCAAAAAGCATGCCATGCCGGCCAAAGACGAGCTCTGGAGCACGTCAGCATGCTCCCGACCGTTGACGCCGCGCTCCCCCACCACCTCGAGCCTCACCCTCGCGCCAGTCGAGGTGCCTCGACATCCGCATCACGCCATCGTGCTGGCCCCCTCCTCTCTCCCTCTCTCTCACCTCCAGCAGCACGCGCGCCAGAGCCGCCCGAGACTCCCAATGGGAGAGCCCACACGCGCGGCGCTCTGCCACTCCCCCGCTCTCTCTCTCCTTCTCCCTCGACTTGGGCCATGCCCACGAGCGCCGCAGACAGCCCTGAGCCTCCTCCCGCGGCCACTGCGGCCATTTCCGCGGGTGCCCGTAGGCCACGTCCACGGTGAGCCACGGCCTCGCTATATAAGGCCGCCCGAGGCCTCTCTCTGGAGCCCTTTCGCTCTCTCTCCCTCCCGTACGTCATCCAGACCCGACCATCCCTCTCCCCGTACCCCCATCCACCGCAATGGCCGGAGTGCCGCTGCCGGCATCCACCTAAATTCAGCCGAGCCCGAGCTCTTCTCCATCTCCTCTCTCCACCAGAAGGCTCCCCGGAGAAAGGCGGAGCTCCCACGCTCTTTCCCTCGTCCGAGGGCACACCGTAGCACCGTGCCCAATCTCGCCCGACGCCACCGTCCGCCGGCGTCCAAACCGTCGTCGCCTCGACCATTCCCGGCAGCTGTGGCATACACAAGTGGATGCGGCGTTCGGCGCCGAGCTCATCCATAGCCAGGGCGTCGCCGGAGGTGTTATGTAGCCCCGGCAATCGCCGGCGGGAGCCGCTCCTCCCCGCGGCCGGAGCGCGCGCGGGAGGTTGAAGGCGACCTGCAGCTGGGCCCCGCGCGTCAGCGACCCAGTGGGCGGGCCCCGCCGTTTAAGTGGAGACGGCTTCGACAATGACGCCTTCGACGTCGCCCTCTCGCCCGCGTGGCCGAGCCGCTGGGCCGGCCCAGTGCGCTGCCCCGCTATGTCTCACCCAGTGCACGCTATTGCCGCCCAGATCCAGCCCGTTTGGGTAAAAAGCTTCTCCTTTTTCTTTTCTGCACAATTTGTCAAATCCAAAAATAATTCAAACTAACTCCAAATTTGATGATTCAAATTTCTATTAGTTTATAAATTCACTATCTATCACATGGTGCTGTTTGCACATTTTTCCAGAAACATTTCCTTCACAAATGTTTATGAAATCCTACTTTTCCATTTCTGTCATAAACTTTAGAAAATCACAGAGGGCTCAGATTTGATCAAATAAAGAGATTCAAATTCCTAGATGCATCTAAGTTCATAACTTGGTTTATGAAGATTTTTCTAAAGACTTTCTGTGCCACACAAATTAATGAGCCATTTCTTCATATTTGTCAACTTTGCAAATTCATAGGAAAATCATTTGAACTCCAAATCCAGTGAAACCAACTCCTAAATGCTTCTAAAATCATGCCTTGTCAAATGGGTATCTTTGCTCATTTTTCAAAATATGTTTCTGTACAATTCTTGCAAATCCTTAAACCCCTTGATTCCATCATATCAAAATGTTTAGAAATATCCACTGACCCAATTCCAATGATACCACTCTGGTTATTTTTCATATAACTAGAGATGTCCTAGAAAAGTCAAATTAATATTTTTAGAGCACTTTTATTTTCTGCCTTGTTGTGTTGCTTATTATGGTTGCTTTCGACGATAGTTGACGAAGTAGACTAAATGCTCGGAGTTGGACCAGAGATATTTGAAGACCTCGAAGACTTTGTTTAAATAGGCAAGCAGCCCTTTGACCATGATGAACCATTTTACATCATAATAGTATTTTCGTTGCTTCACTGAGTGCATGATATACCTTGAATGGCAACCCTGCTAGGCTTGCCGCCGTTGCATACTCCATTGATACTTGCATTGTTCATGACTCTACCCTTGCTTAGAGTTTTGTTGGTGGGTTATAGAAATATGCTATAGTAAATGGCTACGCAAAGTGGGTCAGGGTTATGCATGGAAAGAAACAAGTGTGGTTTGACATACTTGCAAACAACCCCAGTGGGTGCCACTGATGCTCCTGGGAGATGATGATGAACTAGTTCACTACTTGGTGGAGAAGTAGTGTACCGAGGCTTGATAAAAGTGATGTTTACAGAGACGGATTAGATTTAAGATTTGTGGACTGTCCCAACCTTACATGCGCAACCACTCTACCCTTATATGGGAAAGGGCATTATTGATTACCTAGGCCGATACTAGCTTGGAGCCCGCATTACTAGTGACGGGAGAGTCATTGTTGCGCTCTCTCCGGACGGGGTCGTGCTAGGTAGGGCGGCCATGACTGTTTCCACAGGGCACCGGACACACCGTTGGTACCCCGTGCTTGTGGTATGTGATGAATACGGGAGCGAGGCTCCACAATTTTAAGATGTGAAATGTTGGGCACGGGGGTTACTACCAATCGAGTGGACTCTATGTTAGTGTCGTCTAGGGAAAGATAGTGATCGGGTGCTTACCCCGGGTACTTGAGGTACCGCGGGTCGTGGATGACACGGAAGTTCCCCGGATCTTGTGGGTAAAGTGTGCAACCTCTGCAGAGTGTAAAACTATTCGAATAGCCGTGTCCACGGTCAAGGACAGTTGGGTGGTGCTGCTTAGACTACGCCCATATGTTTCTGGAAAACAACACGGTTTGGTAAATCTATTGACGTGATTCGTGAGGAAGTCACGATGATCTTGAGCATGAGTTGTTCACAACTCTCTCTTGATGTTGATGTCTGTAACCTCCTAATACTTGTTGCAGACGCATTCATATTCTTGATAAATGTTGATCATACTTGCATGAGAAAAACTAGCTTTCCGCAAAAATGCCAATTTAGCAGTAGTGCCTTGCATAATTATTCTGTTATCACCCTTGGGTTGCTTGCGAGTACATTCAAAGTACTCATTGGCTTGCCACTGGTTATTTTATTGGCCAGGCATGAAAGAACAGGATTTGATAAAGAATACTTCGTGACGAACATGCAAGCTAGGACGCTTCCCAGTAAGAATGCCTGTAGGGTTAAGGCAGATGGCATGGGTCCAAGTTATCGATGAAGATTTCCGCTGCGAAGTTATACTCAAGACTTGATCACAATGGTCCTACTTGTGTAATACGGTATGTATGGATGTAAGACTCTTGTTATTTAGCTTCTGTGTGTTCAGTGAGCATTGATCTCTGGGATCACTGTACACGTGCATTCGGTGATCACGACTTATGAGTCGGGGTCCCCACATCGATATACTGGGCCCTTTCCCCCGCGCTGTCGGGGGATTTGAGTACTTGTACGTTGCAATCGACAAGTTCACAAAGTGGCCGGAGGTGGAAGCAGTGAGAAAGGTGACTGCTCAGTCAGCTGTCAAGTTCTCAAGGGACTGGTCTGCCGTTTTGGTGTGCCAAACAGAGTCATCACCGACAACGGCACGCAGTTCGCAAGCCACACCTTCATGCAATACATTCAAGACCTCGGCAGCAAGGTCTGTTTTGCTTCTGTGGCACACCCACGGAGCAACGGCCAAGCGGAGAGGGAAAATGCTGAAGTGTTGCGAGGCCTAAGGACGAAGACCTTTGACAAGCTGCACAAGAGTGGAAGGCGCTGGATTGATGAGTTGCCGGCGGTTCTTTGGTCGATCAGGACGACGCCAAATCGAGCCACCGGTCAGACACCCTTTGCCCTAGTATATGGGGCGGAGGCAGTTCTCCCCACGGAACTCATATACGGGTCACCTCGAGTGCTCGCTTATGATGAGCTTGAGCAAGTGCAGTTGCGCCAAGATGACGCGACGCTCCTTGAGGAAGATCGTCTTCGGGCGGCTGTGAGAGCAGCATGCTACCAGCAAGCCTTGCGCCGCTACCATAGCCGCAAGGTTCATGCCCGAAGCTTTGAGGAAGGCGACCTTGTTCTTCAGCGCGTTCAGTCGACCAAGAATTCCAACAAGTTGACGCCAAAGTGGGAAGGCCCTTATCGGGTAATGCGAAGAGGCTGTCCGCTTGGAGACCAAAGATGCTGTCCCAGTGAGCAACTCCTGGAACATCGAGCATCTTCGCAAGTTTTACCCGTAAGGCGCGGCTTGCCGGGCCTCCCGGCAAGCCACCTTTTGTACAAGCTTTGCCGGCAAGGCATGTAACCCTTTGTACAAAGCTAGGCGCAGACCCTGAGCATAAATAAATGAAGCGCTGGCGCCCTAAGTTATAGCATGCATGCTAGGTCGAGTCTCTTCCTTGGTTAGGGTTGATAGTGCTTAGCGGCGACTAACCCCTAGCCTAGAGGTCGAGTGCGCATCTATCTGTTTCTTTACTGTCCTCCTTTGGTTCGCAGGGCACATGAGCACTTCTCCTGAGCTACTTGGAAGAAAGGAAACGGACCGGCGTCCCGACCCCGGCAAACCAGAGTTGCCGGGGGCTGCAAGCACAAGGATCCAACCGCGGCAAGACAAGGTTGCCGGGGGCTGCAGATCCAGATAAATCTTTCATCCTCTATCATGCATTTCGGAACGGAACCGGGATATGTGAAACCTCATTTTATTTCTAGGCCACCGTGCTCCCCTTTTCTATACCCAAGGATTATCTCCTGGGCCCGGATTTGGTTGTAGTCGCGGTGGCAAGGAAGTAGAACGAGGAGTCTAAGCCCGCTTCATCCCTGCCTCCGCCAAGGGCGCGAGAATGGTCGAGCGAAGTGGGGGGACGGCAAGGCCTGTTGCCGGCGGAAAACATTTATCTTAAATTGTAACAAGGATTCGCTCCTTGTCGCGGGGTCTACCCACGAACGAAAAACCCGGCAAACATCCCTTTTTCATTAAAAACATCCCACACATGTACAGTTCGTACGGAATGAAAAACATGAACAAGGGGGATTACAAGCTTTAAATTTAACATGGCCCGAAGGCTTACAGATTAAAAAAAGAGATAAGATGCCCGTAATCCCTTTCTTGTCCCTCTCCTCAGGAGGCAGTTCAAGGAGACGAAAGGGCAAAAGGGGCGCCTAGGCGAACTACGAGCAGCAAAGAGCACCAAGAGAACACCTCGGTGGCCACCTATGGATGGGCCGGTGATGACGGTGCCGGGAAAGGAGCTGGAAGACGAGGCGGTAGGACCGGCAATACGCGATGAAGGCATCGGTGCCCGCGTACTCCGAGTTGACGGCCTTGCCGCCCGCCCTCTTCCTCTTCTGCATCCTCCCGACGCCAGCCGCCCAAGGAGACGACCCCGAGAAGTTCAAGGTTCTGACCCCACCCCCGGCAAAACTCTGACGGAGGAGCGGCCAGGTGCAGATGCTGCTGCTGCTGCACCCGCCCAGGCGTGGGGCGTCCGACGCCTAGTCGGACTCATCCCAGTCATCTGCCCCGATGTCCTCCTCATCACTCTCGCTCGAGGAAGAGCTTCCATCGTCGGAATCTCCGTCGGAGGAGCTCTCCACGCAGCACTTCAGGCGAGTCCCGAAGTCTCCAAAGACCTTGACGAAGAGCAGGCCGTCCTCCATTAATTTGAAGTAGAGGACGAGCCCCGCCGTCAGGCTGTGGATGCGAGCGAACGTCTTCCACCCACGACGGAGGTACATGACCAGAGGAGCCGGGAAGTCGACGTCGACCCGCGTGCCCCCATTCCCACAGCCCCTCATGTGCAACCTGAGGGGTTGGGGCGGGTCACGCTCCATCTCCCGAGCAAACGGGGCGGGAAGACGAAGACGGAGACGCGGAGGCCGGCGCAGCCTGATGAAGAATTTGCGGGGCTGGTCTCCAACGTGGCCTTCCATCAGAAAATGCATCATTGGCGGGGGCAAAGCCGGCGCGCCGCCCCGTCTTCCTCTTCCCCGAGCACTACGACCCTGCCCCGGCCTCGCCCACGGCCTCGCCCCCTCCCCCTTCCCCTCATGGCCGGCTCCACCACCGCGGGCTCAGGAGGAGGAGGGACGCGTTGTCGAGCAGCGACCCTCGCCACCACCGTCGAAGGACCAGGATCCCTTTCTCCATGGCGGGTGAAAGGAAGAAGCAGAAGCAGGAGGAGATATATGACAGAAGAGTGTGGGACGCCATCCCCCTTCCCCCTCCTTATAAAGGAGCGGGGTCGGGGCTCGGCCGCCCCGTTCGGCCAATCCAACCACCAGAGGCGCGCGGAATCGGGACCGACCCGCTGCCCCAACCAGCGACGGCCCGGTTTCCCGCCCCGCCGCTTGCTACCCCAAGTGCATGGGGGACGCGTGGCGGATGTGCAGAACCGAGGGGACAGGCGAAGCGACCTCTCCCCACCCCGTGATCATGGGGAGTGGACGCCTTGAAGACTGCGCCCCGGCCCCGTTCAGTAAATGAGCCGCGCCTCCATGCCTCCCTCTTTTTACGGGTAAGGCGCGAGCCGCCTCTTTAGCACGATGTGACGCATGCGTGCAGGAACCGCCCCACGCATGCCGCCCACGTCACGCGCACCCCTCCACGCCGCACCGCGCCGCGCGTGGGTCGTGGGAAGCACAGCGCGCGAAAAGTTTTACCGTGGTAAAAACCGTCCTGCCTGCCCGCGCATCGTTTTGGGCCTGGCCCAACAACGTGTTGAGCTTATGTGTGGCCCAGGCCCGGGGGCTCCTGTCGGTGTACAAAAACAGGGGCGCACTTTTGTACCCTTTACCTATGCACGGGCAGTCGGAGCCGCGCCCACGATCCCACCAAGCAGAACAGGGGAGGTGAGCCAAGGTAAGACCGAAGCCCAAGATAATTAGAGCAATGCCAAGGCCAAGACCACAAAGAGCAGAGGGACGAAGCAGGTTCCGCCGGCAAGACCCTTGCCGGGGCAGCCTCAGCAGCCCCGGCAAGACCCTTGCTGGGGCAGCTCGCCCCACACCAACAGAGCGAGCCGCCCTTGAGCCCACGGCCCCCAACGCCATCATCCACGTGGGGCCAGAGCTCGGGAAGACACCTCTGTGGTGGCATGCAGATCTTTGTGAAGACATATTCAAGATCAGATGAGGATTAAAAGACGATGACCCTCGGCAAGATCCTTGCCGAGGAAGGCCACCAGACCCCTGGCAAGGCCTTGCCGGGGACGACAGCACGCCACGACAAGACCCTTGCCGGGGCCACACGGCGAGACCCTTGTCGGGCCACCCGGCAAGGCCCTCACCAAGGACGCCAGCAGGGCCACCGCCAGGCCCGTCGACGACCAAGCTTCCACCGCCGTTCACATGCGGCTGCCAGCCCAACCAGCTGGGCCGGCACCTGCCGTGCCAACATGCAGCTCCCAGGCCAACTCATCGAGCGCCTGCGTGGCGGCATGCAGATCTTCGTGAAGGCTCCACCACCGCGCCACCTCAGCTGCCTGCCTGCCTACATGGCGCCGCACGCATCGCTGGCCAGGCGCGTGTCGGAGCAAGGAGGAGCGGCGACGGACGGGACGGGCCTCGCCCCCGTCCCCAATAAAGCAAGAGGACACCTAAGCTACGCATTAAATGCGTCTTGTCCTGTAATACAATCGATAAGCTCATAGCACTGTGCGCCTTTCCACCTCCTGTGTGCCACTGTGGCAGCCCCTTTCGACTATAAAAGGAGGCCCATGGCATACTGGAGAAGGATTCGGCTCTTTCGAACCACACACCCACCACAGACAGTTCGAGAGCTCAAGAACTCTCTGAAATACACCCACCAAAGCAGGACTAGGGTTTTACGCATCCTCGCGGCCCGAACCTGGGTAAACGATCCTCGTGCTGGTTACTGATCCTGCTCTTCTCGCAACCCCGCGCCCTGGCTACCGTAGTAGGGATTCTTGTGATCCCATAGGTGTCGTTCCACACCGACAGGGCAGGGTCACCGCTTCTCCCCGCGCTGCCGGGTGCGGGATGTACAACAGGCGTCGCCGCTGGCGGGAGCCTCATCTTCTTGGCGCTGGGGTTAGCCGACTCCATTTTCCTCGAGGCCGTCGCGTCGCGCTCACGGATTTGAGCAGAGTAACGAATAATGAGCCTAGTTGTAGTGCGAGTGAAGAAGAAGGGGAGCTGGGGGTTTTCTGTAGTAGTGAGGAAGAAGGGGAGCTGGGGTTTTCTGTAGGAGTGAGGTGAGGAATTTGGGGGTATGAGTGGAGCGAGCTGATGTGAGGTGGGTGGGAGTGAGGAGGAAGAAGAACACCCAGGTTTTTTTGGGGGCGGTGTGCGGGGTGTGGGTAGCGCCTCTCATTCAGTAAATATATGGACTTTTGAATTGATTTTACTATTTACTAGGGTGGATGGGCTATTTTGTCTTGGGCCCAGAGAAACAATTACTACTAGTACAGTGGAGACACTCTACAGCTACCCAGAAAAACAATTACTACTAGTACAGTGGATACAATACCGCTTCTGGCTCCTCCTAGGTCATCGAAACGTCTCCCTCTACTGAATGTCGTTATACTTTTGTTCACCGACATGCGGGCCATACAACGCGCGGGCCCAAATGCCATCCACCAAATTAGAAGGCAGTATGCAGGCGGAGAGTCACCCCGGTCGTAGCGCGGCAATAACGAGCCGTCGTATCACAAAACCCCACCTCCCTGCAGTCTAAGTTTGATGGACGAAGCAACCATCATTTCACTCTTCGCTGAATCCCCTTCTCCCTCACCATCTTCAAGAAAGGCAACACTCGCATCTGCCACTGTTCTTCTCTCCCAACAAAGGGAAGGTAAGCGGATCCTTGATGTTGGTATATTTTCGTTCAGAGAAAAAAAAGAATTTTTGCAAAGCAGTAACCGACCCTCACTCTCTTTTTTGTTTCATTGTCATTGTGTTTTCCGTTCAATGGTCTCCTAGTATTCGTCAGTTTCATGAAGGACCAAGGAGAACCAGGCAAAGATCTACCGATATTGGAGCAGATGCGGGAGGCTGATCCCCGCGAGACAGAGAGCTCCCAGAAGATGGAGGCAGCCACCGAGCCGACCCCAGATACGCTCATGGCCACTACTGAGATGGTCAACACCCCGTTTGAGGTTACCGCCCCCGTGGCACTGCAGGAGCAGTTTTCCCCCTTCGAGGATGTGTCCCCCCCCCCCGCTGAGCTGCCCAAGGTGATGATCTTCTTTGCCGATCTCGATTGTGGTTTTTCATCTAAGTATGTGGTGATGAATAATGCAAAATTTTATTAGCTTCGATGCCATGCTATACATAGTGGTTTAAATAACTTGTGTTTCTTATACTGGAAAGTAATTCAGAATTTGTTTCTGTTTCAATTAGAGCCCTGATGCAGACAAGGATTGTGTGGTTGTACATGTCACTCGCTATGAGGCGGATGACCTGAATATACGCACTGGGAAAACAGAGTTTTTAGGCTGTTGGATCCTGGAAGCCATTTGCGCTTATACCAATGAAGAGTTGTATTCCAGCCTCACTGTTGTCAGGCGTGTTGTCCAGGGTGTACTGAAGCACAAGAAGTTCAAAGCTACTCCTTCGTTTGTGAGGCATACTGTTCTTGTCAAGCTTACCAGGAAGATGACGTGGCATGCCTCCACAAACAAGTTTATGAGTGGCAAGGCCACAAGGTTGTCTTCATGAAGGTTCACAGGATTGAGCTGCTGCCGGACGTCCTCGATGATGTTCATGGCAAGGTCTGTCTTGTGTCTACCCCAAATTAGATCAAGGCATGAAATACTTGCCCCAGCTAGTGTTTAATAGTAGTTTGGATTCTGTCTAATTATCCGAACCTTGCCTGTTATCGAGCCCTCTGGGGCTAGTACTCTGTTTGAATCCGTCTATGGGAACTGCTGCTACTTTTGTGTGCCCGTGAATCATCGTAATTGTTGCCGAAACAGATGCGTCCTCACTAGTTTTATCATACGAGCAGTGTGTGTTTTGATGAAATAGAGTACTCGTTTGAGAACTGTGCGCCGACGTATACATAAGTACTTGTAAACACTGTTGGTGCTACCCCACTTGTAAGCAGTTGTGCAAAACACGGCACATTGGCTCAGCTCGCTTCAACACTAGGCTATCGACCAGCTAACAATCAACAATCTGCTGTCTGACATATAAGCAACTATGTATCTTGTTACAGTGGTTCATGCAGTTAACTGAGGCCACAATGTAAATTCCAAACGTTCACACGCTAGTCCAGCGTTCATGTGGAACACTCACATTAAACTCGGCTTCATAAAAAACTTGAAAAGCATAAGTTAAGCAATTTTATACATCTCAATGATTCATAGAACATAACAAACATATACTAGTTCACAGCAAAAGACAAAGTTGTGAGAAGGTTTACAAATCAGGAAAAAACAAGCAAGGCTTCTCTGAGCAAAGGGCCTCCCGGCAGGCTTAAATTTCCTGGAGTTCACTCTGGTTTTTTCTTGTTGCCACCATCCAGGGTTAGGTTCTCTCATTCCAGAATAACCAATTATAATTGTGTTCTCAGCTGGAATGCTGAACTGAACCATGTAGTGTACTGACCAGCTGAAATTCTTGTGCATTCCACTAAATTTAAGCACCGCTATTTGCAGAAATAAGCAGACCACAATGCCTCTTGTCCGCGCACCTGTCCAAAAAACCGCCGTGCAGCCGTGCCAGCTAGTCCTCGGTCCATGGATGAACTGGTAGAAAGTGCATTCCGGACTAGGATGCAGTTGTTTTCGCTCGTCCCTACACTGCAATCAGGAAGTAAAACGTACGAATCAACTTCTTTTATATTGCGTTGGTCATTCTACCTAGTAACTACCAATGTAGGAATACCTGGAAGACGGGTGGTTAGACGACGGCAACGAGGGATAGCCATCTCATTTTGCGCAGTTCTACTAAAACTGAGGTGTGTGCTTTTGATTGCGCGGATAGAAACGATACGGAGACAGACATCCCGAAACGATATGGAGACAGACATCCCTGTTTGCGCAAATACGAAATACGGTTATTTAAACAGTGACAGATATTTGCAGTGGCGTATGATTAACAGCAGCATCTATTGTGTTATAATTGGCACTAGATTGACAGTATGAAAGTGTCCTTAAGTAAGTAGCATCACATCACATCAACACTGCCACTAGATTAACATGCAGAACAATAGCATTAGTATTACTGTCATGAGAGTAGCACATGGTCAGTAAATGTGCAATCAAATTTGTGCAGTTCCACTGGGATGAAGCAATGTTAGCGGTGTGAGATTTAAGTGTAACTGCAAAAACACAATTCATGGGAAATAAAGCAAGACGGAAGCACTTCATAAAATGGTGGTGGCATTGCTTCAATTTATCGACGGCACTAGACCATTACTTATAGTGACATTAGGTGGCATTGCTTAATGCTTCATGTGATTTTACATTAACGGTAGCGATATGGGCGTAGGGACAGCAGAGGCATAAAGTGGTGAGGCAGATGTGGTTGCCGAGAGCGGCAAACACTCAGGCAGCATGTCTGCATTTGTCCCATTTTTTATCTCCTCGGCGACATTTTCCTATGTGAGCACAGGAAATCTAGACCTGCTCATTCTCATTTGCGTTGTCCCCCAACACCCGTCACTTTCTTTCCTTTTTCAACCAAGAGATAGGTCCACTTCCCCCCACCCTTCGCCATCCACCATGCTTTCTTCGTCTTTTCAACCAAGAGACCGGTTGGGTAGCCAGTATCTACTACTTTCCCCCGTTTCCTCTTAGAACCAAGTCCTAGATTCATGCTACAGCTTTCCCACTTTCTTCCCTGTTTGAACCAACTCTTAGAGTCGACTGTATGAACTAGCTTTACCTCTAATAATAGTAAAAGTCTAGGTGGCTTTGGAACAGCGGACGGAAGTAGAAAAAGATCCACACGAAGCCAAGTGGGGAGCTGGGGCAGTAGAGCAAGGCAGGTTTCGAAGGAATATATACCTGAGGGTCGTCGGCATGTGGCAAAGACGGCGTCGGGAGGCCGCATCTTGGCCACAATACCGCAGGGAGGAAGAAGGGGTCGGAGGCCCTCCGGAGCCGGCGCTCTCTCGGAGAGAACGGCACGGCCGCCGATCGGGACGCGCGGGCAGCCGTTGGTCTCCTCCCTCGCCGCCGACGACAGCGTGAACGATGCACCTACACCCCTGCCCCGGTCGAGGTTGTCCGGCCGGATTTGTGACCAGCCGTGAGCTGAGAGAGAGTGTGGCCACCTATGTCTTGCTTAGATCTGGAGAGCATGAGAGAGTGAACGAGAGGAACCCTAGTAAAGCAAGCGCTAAGGCTCCTGCTTATATATATAGTGGAGTGATTTTGTTGTACCAGCTTCAAAAAAATGCGCTCCTACGTGTACCCGCGAGTGGGTGTGAGAGAACTAGTGCGTGCGTGCACCGCTTCTCTTCGTGAGAGTACAATATACTATGCCCAAAGAACGTTCGCCACAAGAGTAATAGTATAAGTGTGTGACGTGTGAGCTAAAATAAAATGTGCGCGACGTCTTTTGTTTTTTAGAAGTTCTGAGGGTAGGGTGTGAAGAGCACATATGTGTGTGACGTCTACCTGCAGATAGACGGTGGGTGCGAGAGGACTCGGGAGGGTGCGTGTGCGTGAGAGAGAGGGGGGCACGTATCAATGCAATGCATGTGTCCGTAAATCATTATCCGACAAACGTTCGCCACAAGCCTTTTCCTGACGAACGCCGTAAGAACCGTTAGATCGGCATCCGACAGTGTCAGTTTTGCCATGTCATTTAACAGAACAGCCACTCCTCCTACACACAAATCTTCCACGTGAGTGTTAGCAACTGCCGTATGCTCCCTCCGTTCCAAAATGCAGTGCATATAGCTTTATTGAAAATTCGAACCTCGCAAACTTTTACCGAGTTTTCGTGTACCAAATTGCACATGTAGAATACCCTGTATATATCATTTCATTCATCTTCGAGAGGTAACTATAAAGATGGGGGAGGAGTCTACAAAGAAAGACCATCGTATCACCTGCAGCAATTTCAACCATCCTTTGGTGTGGAGGAATATCATAGGAACTCTATATGATATGATTTTTATAGGATTTTTTCCTTTAGAGCCAATTGGTTCATAGGAATAGATTCATATACTCCACATTTCAAAGGAAATAAACATGATATCATTTCTATAGCTTTAGAGCCACTTGGTTCATATGAATGGATTCCTATACTCCCATAATTTCAAAGGAAAATAAACATTAGCGTATATTCAATAGAAAAGTTCCTATGATATGAACCAAATTACATCTCTTTTCTAATCCCTCCTCATAGGAATTGAGATACATGTCATCTCTAGATTCAATAGAAAAGTTCCTATGATGTCAACCAAATGACATCTCTTTTCCAATCCCTACTCATAGGAATTGAGATACTCCATGTCATCTCTTTCCCTACAACTTCCATGTATACATCTTCTATTCCTAAATAGCTAGTACAACCCACTAGTAGCTTTTTTCCAAGACATGCAACTATGGCACAAGAACTATATAGTGTGCGAATAACTTGAAAGATGGTCGCTGGATGAAGCTAATCCGACAGTGCAGAGATGGCAAATCCGAGCACTACTGGCCGTTGGATATCATCAACATTCCACCAGATCTGCCACATGTACAATTTAGAAGACTCCATGGTTGAACTTAAGCATAATGCACAAACCTCAAAACACAAGCACTTCTCCTTTGTTCTAGAATCTTCCGTATCATAATTGATTTTTTTCTAAATGAATTGCCATTATTTGTTTTTTACTTTATGCTTTACAATGCACAACCCCATGAATCTTAACATTTTTATAAAACTAATTGATTTTGAATGAGATGAACTATAAGAACTAAACGAACATCTACATCATGCATATATGACTCAAAGCTTTACATGCTATAGTGTGTATTTATTCATAATTTGGTTTCGAAATCTCATGCGTTCAATGCATGTGTACCTTACTAGTTTTGAGTAGAGTAGCAAATTTCACGCGGCCCCGGGTATATCAAAATGCAGGGCCCATGCATCATTGCCTTTCGGTCGAACCTACGTCCACAATTTTTTGTACGTACTATATCTCCACTGGTCCCCGAACCCAAAATGCTGCCTCGTTCCCCTAAAACCAAGCGGCCCACACATATTTAAGGCGTCGACTCGAACTCAATCCCTCTCCCGTTTACTACGACGTGGCCCCGCACGCCCTAGTAGTACTCCTACAAACCCTACCGCCGCACGCATCATCGGTTTTCTTCAAGAGGACGAGGGAGAAGCCGATTTGTAGTGGAGGCGCTTTCAAAAAAATGATCTGTAGTGGAGACCCCTACCCTAGGGTGCCCTAGGTAGCTGCCGCACGCATCATTGGTTTTCTCTTTTCTTTATGCTCTTGCGCCCTAGAGTGAAATGATGGTTGCTTCGTCCGTCCAGCTTAATGCGGGAAAGGTGGGGCTTTGTGATTTGACCCCTCATCGCTCATTTTCTACTACTGCGGCGCTACGACCGGGGTGCCTCCAATTCCAACCGCTGCTCCGAACTGTAATTTGGTGCATCGCACGTGGAACAAGACGGTGGATGAGCCACATGTCGGCCAAAGGGGTCCTGTTAAGTGTGTCGCCATTTCGTGTGCGGACTGACCCTGCTTGAGTCGCTACGCCAACACGACAGGTGCAGCCTACCACTTGGTTTTGCTCCTTGGTGAATCCCGACTATATTGATCTAAAAAGATACGTACTGAACTACCCTCTCCGTCTCGTTTTTTAGACGTCTCGGTTTATAGGGCGTGCACGTAGTTCTAGGTCATCCATTTGACTAACTAAATCTGAGTTACTATGTCACAAAAAGTATATCATTGGATTATTAAGCGGATGTAGTTTCTAAACATATACTGTTCATCACATATATAGCCAGTTAAATTCTCAACCTAGAACGACGTGCATGCCATGTAAACCGATACGGAGGAAGTATAGTAGTAAAAATGAGGTGATTTTACCGAGCGATCGGCGGGGGAGCATGGCCTGTCATGCGGTCCCACGTGTCATGATGTACCAAGGCGATGCGCGTGTCCCTCTTGAGGCAGAAGCAATACTACGTGGTTTGAGATGATGGCGAACCGAAGTGTGAAATAATGGTTGCTTCGTCCGTCTGGGAAGGTGCGGCATTGTGATTTGACGTCTCATTGCTCATTACTACTACTACTACTGGGGCGGTACGACTGGGGTGCGTCCCCCTGCTGTTCTGCACTGTTATTTGGTGCTTGACACGTCGACCCGGTTGCTATATGTCCCACATGTCGGCGACAGGAAGTACAGAATTCATGAAAGCGAGCGTCGACGGAGGAGTACAAGACACGGCTTGGGTTTTTGCTGCTTCGCGCGATCCATCGATACAAACCCGGACTAAAAAAGGCGAGGGCGGGTCTTTTCCCGCGCGGCAGGCAGGGGAGTTTGGCATAGTCTGTTCGAGGCAAGGAGGCAGGAAGGGAAACAAGCAAATAAAGGTTGAGCGACTTAGTTTTGGGAAAATCTGATTTTACGGAGTACGTACCCACTAGGGTTTATAGGGCTCATCTAAAAAACATTCGTTTTTCCGTTTTATAAGTCTCAATTCTACTACTAGTAGTAGTACCATCACATGTTGGATTTCGAGGTGCGTTAGATCACCCGATGCAAGCAGTGTCAAGAGAAAACTCACCAATGCATGTAGAAGTTCATGGAAATTTAGTGGTCATTCATGCATTCGTTCTAATTAATGCCTCGGTAAACATAACTTCTTGAGAAAAACGAGCGTACTAATTACTTGTGCAAACTAGGAGTACGAAATTAATTCGACCACTCACCGTCTACCTTGGTTGGAGAGATTTTGAAATTGAGCCATAAACTGGAAAGGAGGGAGTAGTAACTTTTGTCTCGATTACTATTTGTGGCCTTGTATAGATGCAAAATGTATTTTTTTATAGTGGCCTTGTATAAGTAAATGGAGGGAGTACTAAAGGACATATATATTCCAAACAATATGATAATCTCTCTAACCAAGGTAGTAGGGACGAGGAGTAAACGGAGGGAGTAGTAAAATTTTCTCCTCGTCCTGCGAGCCACCGCGCGCGTGGGCGAGGGAGCGGGCGTAAGGCGTAGTAAGCAAGCTTCACCTCATCCTGCGAGCCACCGCGCCCGTGGGCGGGGGAGACGGCGTACTAAGCAAGCTTCTCCTCGTTCTGCGAGTTGACGGGACACATCAAAAGTACTCCAGTGTATAGAGCCTTGCCTCTAAGGTAGGCCCCACATGGTTTGCCTCTTTTTTAACATAACGCGTCAAGTCGCAATTTGTTTGTTCACCCGTGGTAGACGATCCTCCCTCCATCTAGTGGACAACCAGTACACGTGTCAAGTTACCACGTGGGCTGCCTTTTCGTACAGAAATGAGCTCCACCGTGTACCCGCGCGGGTGTGGTTGGGAAAGAGACGGGAGTACGTGCGCCGTGCGTGCACCTCTTCTCTTCGTGCACGTCCCCCACCTACGTGGGTGTGTGTGAGAGGGACTATAGAGATACAAACCTAGACATAATGCGCCGTCCATCCCCATGCCTCCGCCCAGTCCGACCACCAGTCACCACCACGCCCCACTCCTCCTCACCTTATCTCTCATCTTTCTCCCTCCATTTTTATATACAAGGCCACTATCAAAATTACAATTTGCAGATATACAAGGCCACTAACACTAATCGATGCAATATTAATGGTGTTTGCCTCGTAGTACTACTAGCAAAGGAGGACATTAATTATCCCTTGCATGCATGCGGGAGTGTGAGCATTGGCTTGATGTGCATGAAAGAGAAGAATACACATTAATTTACACGGCAAACAAGGAAACAAGGTGGCTTGCAACATTGAGTTAGAAGACATTAATTTTTGCCTTGGTACCTGTAATATGGGTTTGTGGCCTTGTATACAAAAATGGAGTCCGATAAAATTCTCGAGATACCATTTATCCGATAAAATTCTCGAGCAATCATTAGTTTTTACAAAATGGGATTACTCCTGCATGGGTCAATCACAACAGGTGTTTTGTAAAAAAATGCATCTTGATGTTCCGTGCAATGCACGGGCATCTTGCTAGTCCATGAAAACAACACATGGCAAAATTCCACGGCGAACGAGGGATTTGAATCTGTTGGGAGGGGCTGTTTGGATCTTGCCCGGGGTAGCCAAAATATTGGCGACCCTTTTGTCCACCGGTGCCTTTGCCACCGATGAACGAGGAATGGCTCGGGTTCTCATGCATCCTCCAGCGCGCACGTTGGAGACGAGCTCGCACGAGCTGTGTTCTTTTTGTCCCACCACGCCGCCCGAGCCGCCCGCAGACCGACCGGCGACCCGCAAATTACGCCATCCAACCGTAGCCGCACACATTATGACAGCAAGTCAACCAACCGGACGAAATTCACGCAAACACGGCGATATTTCATATAAACAACGACGGAAATCATATAAGATACCGGATTTTCATACAAACATGACGGATTTCATTACATTCAAATGAACTACGCGGTGCTAGTTCTAGACAGCACAGGTATATAATACCTGGCCTAAATGGTCGCCCGCCGATCGATTTGTGTTCCTCATGTCCGGCAGCACGATCACCGGACTGCCGGGAGCCCCGGAGGTATATGCGGGGTCGACGAAGGTCCTCGCAACAAAAGGATCCGGCAAGACACCTGCTGTGTACGCCGGCGTCGCCTCCGTGGTGGCCTTCATGGGACCCAAGCGGCGGCGGCCTCCCGTGTTCTACTTCTCCTCGATGATGGCGGCGGACGCGGAGGCGCTGGCCACCGACTCGTCGCTCTCCGCGCACCCGGCTTCTGTCGCTGCTTGCATGGCGCGGCCGCCGGCATGGGAGTCTCGGCCACAGAAACGGGAGACGCGGTACGAGGCGGCGGCGTGGACGGCAGCAACGACGCCCGTGCGCCGCTCCTCGTCGAGCTGGCCTGGAGCGGCGAGTTGCTGAACCGCGCGCCGGCTTGGGGCGGCAACTGGCTCCGTCGGGCGAGGGGAGGGAGGTGGATCAGCGAGCTGCATAGCTCGTATCCGGCGGGCTCGGCGGGCCACCCAGCCGGCTTGGATGCGGAATAACTACTCTTCGTAAGCCATTGTAAGAGTGGACAAAATGGTGAAGGAGGAGATAGGGGAGCGGCGGAGGTGTGCGATTCTTGGCCGGCGTTTGGCCTCGTTTAAATAGGAGATTAAATAGACGGCGGACGGGAGGAGCTCGGCCGGCGTTGCGTTTAATGCCGGCCCGGTCATGAACGGACGTGTGTCCAGAGTGGGTTTCTCGGCTTCCACACGGGCGGGTTTCATGGAGGCGTTTGAATGCGGCAAGGAGGCGTGTTCAGCCGGGCGTGCAGCGAGTGGCGCCCTCGACTCTGACGTAGGACAGCGCGCCGTTCTTCCACTGACGTGTGGGCTCTTTGGGTACATGGCCTGCATGTCAGTGACCCAACGCAGGCAGCGCACAGCAGAGGAACCTTTGGTGGGCCAGGGCGGTCAGAAGCGGGCATTTCATAAACCGATGATTGTTCATTGAGTGTGACGTCATCCTTTTCATGTAGATAAGCCTACTATGTTGATAGCCCGTTCGATACGTTGTGATTCATAAAGACCGCTACAAACATCAATGTTCTGCTTATCACAGATAAGATTGATTAATACCCGTAACAATCCATGTCCTTAACAAAGGGTGCATGCACGTATAGGTTGAGCGTGTGTCTTGCGTCGTGTGCTGTGTGCATGCAGGCGTGCGAGTGTTGCGTGCGTGCAAGGGTACGTTTCAGTGTTGCATGCATGTGTGCGTACGTGCGTGTGTTCGTGAGTGCATGTGTACGCGTCAGTGTTGCACGCCTGCATGCGTGCGTGTGTTCGTTATGTGTACGTGTCAGTGTTGCACGCCTGCATGCGTGCGTGTCTTGCGTGCGTGCATGTGTGCATGCGGGGTGAGGCTACACGTCAGTCGACTGACTTTTTCATCTCTGGTCATTAGATTTTCCAGCCGTTGGATACGAAATCAAGGGCCTGCAGTTTATCATCAAACTCCACCCCCCTGAGCCGCCAGCCACCACCGGCCGAACCGCCGGCCCCCGCGCCGCCACGCCGCCCCGCCCGCCCCGAAACCACTCCTCACCGCCGGTCCGCCGCTGCACCGGCCATCCCTCTAGGCCCCCCCCCCCGTGCCGAGCTTTTTCTCCGGCGATCCCCACCCCACCGCCCAATCAACGCGCCCCCCACCGCTGGCGACTGCCAACCAGAGGTCTCACGACTTCGAGTACCCACCGACCACTAATTTATTACCATTTCTGTCCTTCATATACGCGCTGACGGGTGGGCCCTATGGTAATGTGCGCTGCTGAATGTGGACCGTTTGACTGGTCAATTGATCGTGTCATCAACAAATTACGGAGCTGTATGGTGAGCCAGTGACCGTATGATCACCCTAAAATGTATTTTATTAACACAGTACAGACTCAAACTACCATTTCTTTCTTTCATATACGGGCTGATAGGTGGGCCCCACGGTTACGTGCCCCGATGGTGCAACACTAGTTGCGCCACGTGGAACCTTTGACTGGTCAATTGATTGTGTCATCAACAAAATACGGAGTTGTACGGGTGAGCCAGTGACCGTATAATCATGACATGTATTTTTTAACACGGTACAGACGCAAGGGCTCATATATACGCGCAAGCACTCACCGCTATAAGCGCACACACGCAGACCCTACCCCTATGAGCACCTTCGAGAGAGTGGGCCAGCATATGATCTTGAGATTTTACGAAGTCACCATAGGTGCCTCGTAGTCGAGTGGAACGTCTCCTCCCACTGAACGCACATCGCCGGAAAATACTGAAATTAACCCAGGATAAATGCGAGCACCGGGACTTTAACCCTGGTGGGCTCGAGAAACCACTGTCCTCCTAACCATCCAACCACATGTTGGTTAGCACGACAAAATGTATGTGGTGACCGTGATGAGCTTATTCTGAAGTCCAGTGACCATATCGTGCTTTCGCTTCAAATACAATGACCGTAAGTGTCGTCAACAAAATACGGAGCACGCATCAAATGCAAAGTCCGTCAGTGTCATCAAGAAAATACGGAGACGTATCGTGAGCTAGATACCGTATGATCACCACGAGAATGTATACGGTGACCGTAATGAGCATATTCTGAACTCCAGTGACCGTATAGTGCTTTAGCTTGAAATACAGTGACCGTCATGCGTGAATGTGTCGTGGGCATGCATACTTTTAGAGGGCCGAGAGATAGTTTGTGTGCGTACGTGAAAGTGGTGTAGAAAGAGGGGATGTCCGGTGGAGACAAGGAGAGATATGCCCTTCGTTTCTCTTTCCCGTGACTAATATTTTAGGAGAATATATAAACATTCACAATGCAGAACAAATATTTTTGGATGCACCATGCAATTAACTTTCATGTATAACATTGTACTATTGTATATGCTTATTTTCTTAGTGGCCGATTGCGTGTGTGGTGTGGTGGGCACATCATTTCTAGTTGTGGTGGGTCAACATGAGGACTCATGGGTCGGTTCCATCCTGCGCCACATAGGTTGGATCGAGACGCGTTATACGAAGACCCATGTGGAGGACTCGGCGTACAACACGAAGCTAGCTACCAGAGTCGCGGAGGACTCTATCCCCACTGGTGATAAGCCGACTATATATGATTTGTAACCCTAGGCCCCCAGTATGTTATAGAAGCTTGGGGGCTAGTTCGTCGATAGTATACACACACGCACAATGCCTGGTATTCACGTGTACTTTGTACACACCCCTATCACTAATATACAGTACCAGGAGTAGGCTTTTTCCTCAACTGCAAGGGTCCGAACTAGGGTAAAACTTTGCCTCGTATTACCATCCAGCCTAACAGTCAGGGATATCCTACCGAATGATATGATGGAATCATATCTGCCAACTACTAAGAGAGAGGTGTGTCTGGGGGGGGGCAATGTGTGCGAGAGAGGCCTAAAGATAATGTGCGTGCGGGAGACACGTAGGCACATATATGTGCGTATAGAGGGCTAGTAGAGACCGTGCGTGTGTATATATGCATGTGAGAGAAATAGTGTTTTCCAACTGAGATTAGTGAAAAGAGTGGTACATAGTAGTCAGAAAGAGAGAGAGAGAGAGATACAGAGAGAGCATGTGCGTGAGACTCCCCGACACCCCGAGAGAGATTGTGAGCATGTGTGAAAGAGAAATGCCGATGCATATAAAGTGTGTGCACTTATGCGGTAGATAGAGAGATATATAGCGCGTTTGTGAGAACGGGCCGAGGCATAGTGCATCTACGTGTAAAAGGCGGTTCTACGCATTAAATTAAAATATAAATGGCATTATTATTTTTGGATGAGATCATGAATTTTGCAAATTGCGTATGGACGAAAATCGGTCTATCAGACACCCATACTCTATTGAATTCTAGCATGTGCATGTGTTTATTTCATATTATCGATCCATAGAGTGAGAGCGGTTTGAAATACAGGCAATGGATGCTTTTGCAATTCATATATAAACATTAATTAGTGCACTCCATGTTGTTAGTGTGAAGCACTTTATACATTTGTCACTTGCATGGATACATTCCAAATTGCTAGCTACGAAATAGAATACATGTTGAATTCAACATAAAGGGGGTTTCGAAGATTCGAATTCATAGGAAGTGCATTCATCTATTTGAACCCGAGATAATGGCATTTGTAAATCAGATGTAAAAGGGGCATCAATCTTTGTTGTGCGTTTGAACATGCTATATATATTCATACGCATGTCTAACTTTTTTTTTGCAACCAAGGAGATTATATCTGGAACCATGCATGAACTGAGGTAAGTTGCATATTTTTTTAATATATACTCGTGTACAATGTATATTCAAATGTACCACCTCCATTCCAAAATAATCGTAGCTTTAGGATTTTCAACAGTAAAGATGTGACGCCCCGGTAATCAAGCTACAGTAACCCTCTGGTATGATGCCACGTCACCACGATTACTGTTGCTAATCTCGTGTTAGTTCAGAACCGATCCAAATTCAAATTTGAATTAAAGTCAAACAATAAAAGTTTTCAATTCTCAAAACTAAAATGTTCTTATTGTGACAATTAAATCATCGATAGTATTGCTAGAGAAACAACATTTTTATAAAATAACTAACTACTCTAAAGTGATTAGAACTGCAGCAAAATAATTAAGTGAATACCTTTTTCGATTAATAAAATTCTAAACTAATTTATTTCGGGGTAAAACATTTATGGCAGTGGGTGGTTCTCAAACATCAATTTAGGAGTTGTTATCATTTTTTTCTAAGCTAAAAACAATGTGTATCTAAAATAAAACAGAACAGAAAAATATATTAAAAAGAAGGAAAGGAAACAAAAAAAGAAAGAAAGGAAAAGACCCCCCCCCGCTGGGCCTCGGCCCAGCTGGCCACTGGGCCACCAGGCCAACCCCAGGCCGGCCCACCCCCTGCCTACTAACCCACTCCCCCTCCCACCGTAACCCTAACCCACTACAGCTCTCCGACTCCCCCCCACGACGCCACTCCCTCTCCCCCTCTCCTCTCGATCCCATCTGGATCTGGGAGGGGCTCGATCCCGCGCCTCCCATCGCCGCCGTGCTCCACCACCGACGTCGCCGCTTGGACCCCCCCCCCATGCCGGACCGCCTCCTCGACCCCATCGCTTGCCTCCCCGTCCTCGCCCCCTTCCCGATCCATAACTGGATCGGGGAACGACCCCGACGCTGCCATCGCCCCGCGTGCCTCGGCCTCCTCCTCGTACCGTGCCGAGGCCGCCGTTCCTGCGCCGCGCCATCGACCCCGTCGTCTCGCCGCACTCGTCGCCGGCGACCCGGACGCCGCCCCGTCGTCCTCTTCTCCACTCCGTCGTCGCCGTCGTCCACGACCTCCTCCCCGCGCCCCACTGCCACTCCCCTACATCGGGGGTGAGACCCCGTGCCCCGACTCCTCCTCCTCTCCTACTCTGTCGCACGTGCACCACCGCGTCGGCCACGCCGACGCCCCCTTGCCGCTCCTGGCCTTGCCCCGTCGCGGGCTGCAACAGCTGCTGCTGTGCTGCGGCGCTACTGCCACCACCAATCCGGCCTCCTACCCGCGTCCCGCTCCGGCCGGTGCCCCATGGCCCCGTGCCTCGGCGCGCCTTGTCTCCGCCCTCTCCTCCTCCCGTGGCCGCGCCACCGCGCCGCCCGCGCGCCAATGGCTGCACTGGCGCCACCCCTCGCCTCCGCCCGTCGTGTCACCGGCTGGCCGCGCCGGCGTGCCCCGCCGTCGGTGCCCTGGCGGCCTCGTCCCGCCCTGCGGGCGAGTGCTCGCTCCGGTGCGCCCGCACCCACTGGACCAAGCCCGCATAGGCCTCTAGGCCACTGCCAAACGGGGCCCACTGCCCAGAATGTTTTTAATAAAAAAAGAATTAAAAATATAATTACAATAATAAAAATATTAATTAATTAATTAATTAAAGAATTAATTAACTTAATTAATCATAATTAGTATAACCTAATCACTACTTAAATTAATTAAACCCTGTTTAGCCTAATCTGTCGATGACACGGGGGCCCCACCCCCTGTTTACCAGCCAAACATTGACTGGTCAACTGGGTCCCCCTGGCCCACATGTTAGCCCCTGTGTAAACTGTTGTGTACACAGGGCTGGGTACATTTAGCAATTTCTCTTTTATTTTCGAATTAAAGTAAATCCTGGAAATTTAGAAAATCATTTAAATTTATAAAAATCATATAAAATAATCCGTAACTCGGATGAAAATACTTTGTACATGAAAGTTGCTCAGAACAACGAGGCGAATCCGAATACGCAGCATGTTCACACGCCACACGTCCCTAGCATAGCGAACCTGCAACATTTCACCTCCGGTTCATCTGTCCGGAAACGCGAAACACCGAGGATACTTTCCCGGATGTTTCCCCTTTCGCCGGTATCACCTATCCCTACGTTAGGTCACCTCTAGCACAACGTATCGCCGCGTCTTGCTTTGTGTTACATTTGATTGCTCTGTTATTTATTGTGTTCCTCCTCCTTTACTTCTTTCCGGTAGACTCCGAGACCGCTGCCGATGTTCGTGTGTTCGACTACATCGAAGACGACCCCTCCTACTTGCCAGAACAACCAGGCAAGCCCCCCCCCTTGATCACCAGATATCACCTATTCTTCTCTATACTGCTTGCATTAGAGTAGTGTAGCATGTTACTGCTTTCCGTTAATCCTATCCTGATGCGTAGCATGTCTTTGTTGCTACAGTTGTTACCCTTACCTGCTATCCTACTGTTTAGTATAGGACGCTAGTTTTCCATCAGTGGCCCTACACTCTTGTCCGTCTGCCAAGTTGGTATCAGAGCTGACTGCCTGTAGGAATCCCCCTTCCACACTCCTTGGCCGAAGTTGAGTCTAGTCAGTGAAAACTGTTTTACTAACATGGTTGTGTGGCTTACGGGCCCACGTCGCCATTGGGTGGTAGTAGGATCTTTTATTCCTCGACCTTTACTCTGGGACTCTGAACTCTCTCCTATTCGGGTTAAATGATTTTGCTAAAAAGACTAACTGTAGGTTCTTGTAAATACTTTCTCCCAGAGAGCCCCTTCCGGCCAGATGATCGCCTGCTGCACCAGAAGATTCTGAAGACACTCTCTGATGCTTTCCCGAGACCCTTGTGCCCTTCGCCATTGCGATCCCTACCACCGATAAATCTTTATGGATAACTACATACTTTTGTCGTTCATACCTTCATCCCCAGTTGCCCTTGTTATTACAAGGTGCCCTCAAATATTCTCCGATGTTCTCGAGACTTTGTGCTTGTTGCTTTTGCAATTCCCTACCACCGAAATATCCCTATGGATAAATACTTATACCTGTCGTTCTTACTTTTATTCCCAGTTGATCTTGTTATTACAAGATACCCCGAAATTTCACTCTATTGTTCCGAGAATCCTTTGAGCTTACTGCTATACAGTTCTTGCCTCATGAATACCCTTACGGATAATTCCTCGCGCTTATCGAGTATCCGCTCATTCCCAGTTGTTCATGTGTTCACAAAAGTTTTCGAAATACCATTCGATCTTCCAAAAATCCTGAGCATCCTCTTGCTCTTGAAATTCTTGCTTGCTTGCATTATGGTTAATCCCTTAAGTCTGGTAATCTTATTGGCATCCTTGGTCAAATATCATTTCAAGTCCATTGATTCAATGTTGCGAATGCTCGCAATCCTCAATCATATCCTAGAATTCATCCTTCCGGCTCAGACATCATTTTTTTAACATGAGCTGGTTCTCGACTAATCAAATTACTGTCGATTGTATCCCTAAGACTATTCAACTTATCCATCCCTAATCAGAATATTGCTTCTGATCCCTTGATTTGAAAATCATAATTCCTTTGCATTTGAGCTCTCGAGTAGTCAGTTGTTTCTATAATCCAATGCCTTTGCATTGTTACTTCGTCTGGTTGTGTGTCGATGCTCACCTCAGCTCTGTTATGGACCGACAGATCCTTTAATGGATTTTATCCGACAGCGTCCTTCATATTCAATAACCTTGTGAGCCTTCCCTCGGATACATAATGCCTTTGGTAAATTGTATCCACTACTTTCTCAACCTTGCTCTGCTTTCGAGCTGGTGATATTTACTCTTGAAACTTGTGGTATATATTTCTAAGATGCCCCGATGGGTTGAACCTATACCTTCTCTAAAACCGTGTGAACCCGAAAGTTTTCACGAGTCATACTCTTCTGGTGCTTCGCCAGATAACTTTTCAACACTACAACTTCGATAACGAGAAGTGGATAAAAGGTTATGCATTGGAGAAGTGGGAGTCGACCTTGAACTTTGTGTTCATGCCCATGGACACGATGTAGATCTTATCATTAAAGCTTATCTTAAGTTAATTATTCCCTCGGTATAAGTTCATCTTATATCTGGGATCTGGCTTTTTGCAATCGTGGTTCCGACCATGTTCTCCTTTAAATACCATTTCTCGTACAAGTTTAAGCACTTGTCTTCTGTAAGAGCAATACCCCAGTCCAACCTCTACTTTGGTTTGTCGGCGAGTATTACCCCCCGGTATCTCGAGATTATCACGGAACTGCATAACTTCTTATGAGTTCTCCATCAAGTATTACATTCTCATTGATTCCAATTTTTCACGGGCTCCGAGTTATTAAACACTCAAGGACATCAATAACTGAATCGAGTCCGCATCACGATTAAACAACTCTTAATAATATCCTTTGCTTACGAGTTCGTACTCGATCACGTCATCCCTAGCCTGCTCGGCTATGTCATTATCGTGCCGATTTTAACGGTGCTACCTGGTCCTTCCCAGCGCACAAATTTCGACAGTGAGCTAATCTTGCGTCGATCTTCCTCGTCATATCACTTCTCCTTGAAATGCAAACTTGATTTTGAGTTTGTGTCCTACCCGTGGTTCCAATAACCTTTCACTTTCATCATTCCTTTGACTTGATGTCATCGTCGATCAATTACATCTTCTTGAAAACCTCTCGACAAATTTGTCGTGATCATTATCAACAGTTTGACTTCTTCCAAGTTGTGTGTCGAAATTTAGGATGAGAAATACCATCCTTGCCCCTCGATGAATTGTGTTATCATCGACAACATTCTTGCCTCCCCCCAACACAAACTTGTTCATGTTTTGTGTTATACCTTGAGATCCTTGCTATCCAGCATTTGTTCCTCTTTACTTTGGAGTATTACCATCTTTTATATCAAGAATGTCGTGAGAATTTCACCACCTCTTAAGTATTCTTGATATAGTAATACATCTTGCCGTCTACATTCAGTTCTTGGTCCCCATGTTGATTTTAACCGAAGTACCCACAAATGAACTGTGATGTGTAAATTTCAAAACTTCCAGCAACCCTATTGCTTGTAAGTTAATGAACGATAGTTTCATTCCTTGTGTATTGGTTATCGAATCACCATTCTAACATTGATCATGCTACCTAAGCCCATATTCGGGTGCACCTTTCAACCAATGTTTAATTGTGTATGTTTTCCTTGAGCATACATCATTAAGTCATTCGATCTAGCTAATGTTATCTCCTTGTTCACATAGTTGTGGAAATCCATCTTTTGGAAATCTCAATGGATTGTCGCTGAGTCAATCAGTCACCTCCTCACCTCTCCTTGATTTAATGATGAACCCTTGTTCGGAACTCGCTTCCGTAGTTCATCTCCCGAGAATCTTCGATGTCGTTTCGACAATTTGTGTTGCACCTTTCTTCTCAGGCATCCTGAGTCTGAGTTATCCTGACACTAATCAGATCTGAATCTCGGTCAGATATGATGGTTGGAACATATTTCCAAGAGTTATAACATTGGTCTATTTATGACCCGGTAAGGTGATGTCATGCCTAACCCACCTGGCCGGAGGACCTATTGTTATAAGTTTTCCTTTTTAGCAAGGTTAGCTATTCTTCCATGAGGAAATTGTAAGACTTACTCTATAAGTTGTTCCTGATGGATCCTTTGTGTATCCATAGCCTGATCTTACCTGATGACCATGTCAATGCTATCTCGAAGCATGTCTGTGGTACTCCGATCTTCAATAAAAACATTTGAAGCACAATGCTAAATTTTCGTTATCAATTATTCAAACACCGTTGTTTGGGTAATGTCATGAACTTCCTCTTCCCTAACCTAAATGGTTCTCTTCTAACCATTGTCCTTGGGAAGGATATACCCCTGAAATATGTGTTTAAACACATTTTCCTTTCCATTGTTCTGTTTAATCTGATAATCATAGTTTCCTTTCCATTGGTTGGTTTAACGTTTCTGGTGATCATTATGATCTAAGCAGTATTAATTCCCTGCTTGTGCAAACACCTCGGTGTACAACTCTGTCAGTAAGACCCTGTTACTATTGTTGGTGACATTCCGGTAGCCACCGATCGACGAGAACTTTGCCTATTGGTCTGCCTCGTTTCAACGAGCAGGAAAATGGTTCTCTTCGTCCCTCGCCCTTGGTACCGACGATGTTGCTGACATATAACTAACAGGCTACCCTCCGACATGCCTTGCTTACATGATCACGCAAGATGTCACCACTCCTACTTTTAACCAACATGGTGGGCCCATAACCCACGGTTCCACAGGATCGAAACCTGACTCTCCTTTACACCCTATTGTCAAAGTTATTCCTCGTACGTGGCCTCGTATGTACGAGCCACCTTCAAGTCTGATATCAGACACTATACTTATTCCAGTTGCTTTGAACCCCTTTCACCTTCTAACTAGGCATTGGACGATTGCCTGGCTTCTTGAAACTTCTTATGGTACCTTCTTACTTTGCTCTCGATATCTTCTTAAGTTTCAATTCGAGAGTTACTTTCCGCCACCTTCCTCGATGTTATCGACCAGATAGTCAACCTTGTAGGGTCTGTTCTCCCGGAATTCCCCTCTTATTTTTCCCTAAGTACGATGAAGATCCTGAAGGAAGAATGACAACTTTGTCACGATGACCTGAAGCAGAGAAATGAAGACATCAACGTAATGGATCGACCTCTTCGAGAAGAGCAACCAAGACCGAGAAGACCCGTTAGAATTTCGCAACCACAACTTTCCCCCTTACACCACCTTCTAAATCTCGGGACGAGATTTCTTGTAGTGGAGGAGAATTGTGACGCCCGGGTAATCAAGCTACGGTAACCCTCTGGTATGATGCCACGTCACCACGATTACTGTTGCTAATCTCGTGTTAGTTCAGAACCGATCCAAATTCAAATTTGAATTAAAGTCAAACAATAAAAGTTTTCAATTCTCAAAACTAAAATGTTCTTATTGTGACAATTAAATCATCGATAGTACTGCTAGAGAAACAACATTTTAAAAAAATAATTAATTACTCTAAAGTGATTAGAACTGCAGCAAAACAATTAAGTGAATACCTTTTTCGATTAATAAAATTCTAAACTAATTTATTTCGGGGTAAAACATTTATGGCAGTGGGTGGCTCTCAAACATCAATTTAGGAGTTGTTATCATTTTTTTCTAAGCTAAAAACAATGTGTATCTAAAATAAAACAGAACAGAAAAATAAAAATAAAAAGAAGGAAAGGAAACAAAAAAAGAAAGAAAGGAAAAGACCCCCCCCGGTTGGGCCTCGGCCCAGCTGGCCACTGGGCCACCAGGCCAACCCCAGGCCGGCCCACCCCTGCCTACTAACCCACTCCCCCTCCCACCATAACCCT